>NC_056457.1:28227313-28272313 GCF_018296145.1 Oncorhynchus tshawytscha | reverse complement strand
CTTTCTCCTCCTCCTCTGCTCCTCTCCTCTATCTGAGCTCTCCTTCTCCCCTCCTCCTCCTCCTCTCCTCTCTCCTTTTCCCCTCTTCCTTCCTTCTCCCCCCTCTCTCCTCCTCTCCTCTATCTGAGCTCTCCTTCTTTCCTCATCTCTCCTCCTCTGCTCCTCTCCTCTCTCCGAGCTCTCCTCCTCCCCTTCTCTCTCCTCCCCCTCTCCTCTCTCCTCCTCCTCTCCTCTCTCATTCTCTCCTCCTCTCTACTTCTCCGCTCCTCTCTCCTTCTCTGCTCCTCTCTTCTATCTGAGTTATCTTGTCTCCTCCACTCTCCTCCTCTCTCCTCCTCCTCTCCTCTCCTCTACTTTATCTGAGCTCAACTTAAATACTCCTACTTTACACTCCTCTTCTCTCCTTTTCTCCACCGCTTCTTCCTTTCTTCTTCTCTCCTTCTCTCATCCCTTCTTTTTCTTCTCTTCTTCTTTCCCTTCCACCCCCTACTTTTGCTCCTCTCCCTCTCCTCTCCCTCTCCTCTCCCTCTCCTGATTAATTATGTATTCTTTTTCAAACTCACCAAGGGCTGAAATGCAGCACTGCCTGTTCTAAATAGCTGCATCTCTCTCTCTTCCTCTCTCTCTCTCTCTCTCTCTCTCTCCCTACCTCCTCTCTCTCTCTCTCTCCCTACCTCCTCTCTCTCTCTCTCTCTCTCTCCCTACCTCCTCTCTCTCTCTCTCTCTCCCTACCTCCTCTCTCTCTCTCTCTCTCTCTCCCTACCTCCTCTCTCTCTCTCTCTCTCTCTCTCTCTCTCTCCCTACCTCTCTCTCTCTCTCTCCCTACCTCTCTCTCTCTCTCTCTCTCTCTCTCTCTCTCTCTCCCTACCTCTCTCTCTCTCTCTCTCCCTCTCTCCTCTTTCTTTCTTTCTTTCTTTCTTCCTTCCTTTCTTTCTCTCTGCCTCTCTCTCTCTCTCTCTCTCTCTCTCTCTCCCTACCCCTCTCTCTCTCTCTTTCTCTCTCCCTCTCTCTCTCTCCTCTTTCTTTCTTTCTTTCTTTCTTTCTTTCTTTCTTTCTTTCTTTCTTTCTTTCTCTCCCTCCCTCCCTCCCTCCCTCCCTCCCTCCCTCCCTCCCTCCCTCCCTCCCTCCCTCCCTCCCTCCCTCCCTCCCTCCCTCCCTCCCTCCCTCCCTCCCTCCCTCCCTCCCTCCCTCCCTCCCTCCCTCCCTCCCTCCCTCCCTCCTCTTTCTATCTCTGTCTCTGTCTCTCTCTCTCTCCCTCCTCTTTCTTTCTTTCTTTCTCTGTCTCTCTCTGGCTCCCCTCTCTTCTCTCTCGCTCTCTCTCTTTCTCTCTCCTCAGGTCCCTCTCTACTTTCCCAGAGTTCTTTGCAGCTTAACTCCACCCCGGAGGCTTCACTCCAGTACTCCGCCAGCTACCATAGCAACCAGACCCTCGCCCTTAGCGACAGCGCTGCAGCGGCAACACCACAGCGCAGCGGACAAGTCGGTGGGGCCGTGCACAGCTACAACCAGGTAGGTCACCAAGATGATGAGGAAGATGGTGATGATGATGATGATGATGAAGGTCTTCCCTGATGATTGTGATGAGTTTGTTCTTATAATGCTGTTAAATCATAGCTCCAAGACAAAGTTACCCTCATCTGGCTACCGGAAGGTTTTGAATATACAGTAGACGCCGAACAGTACCGATGAAATAAGTTGTGGCTCTGTGCCAAACTTGGAGAACACAGGGAGAGCTACCGTAGCCTCCTGATGCTGCATTCAGCTGGCTGCATATTCCCTACCCCCTCACTTCTCTGCTCTACTCTGCTCTTGACTGGGGGGCTGTACTGCACAGTATTGACTGTTTTTACATTCTGCAATGCTCACTAGCTTAACCTTGTGAAGGGTTCAAATAAAGTCAAGCTTTCCAAGTCAAAAGTCTTCCGCTAGCCGCTAGCCGCTAGCTCAGAAATAAGCTAAAGTCTGCTCTAACTTTCTCTCAGTTTTCTCCTTCCCCTCATCTCTCTCTCTCTCTATTTCTCCTTCTCTCCAACTCTCTCTCTATTTCTCTTTACCTTCATCTCTCTCTCGCTCTCTCTCTATTTCTCCTTCCCTCCTTTTCTCTCTCTCTCTCTATTTCTCCTTCCCTCCTTTTCTCTCTCTCTCTCTCTATTTCTATTTCTCCTTCCCTTCATCTCTCTCTCTCTATTTCTCCTTCCCTCCTTTTCTCTCTCTCTCTCCTTCCCTCCAACTCTCTCCCTCTCTCTCTATTTCTCTTTCGCTCCACCTCTCTCTCTCTCTCTATTTCTCCTTCCCTCCATCTCTCTCTCACTCTCTTTCTCCTTCTCTCTCTCTCTCTTTATCTCTCCTTCCTTCCCTCAATCTCTCTCTCTGTCTACTTATCCTTCCCTCCACCTCTCTCCCTCTCTCTCTCTCTGTCTACTTATCCTTCCCTCCATCTCTCTCTCTCTATTTCTCATGCACATCTCTCTATTTTTCATGCTCATCTCTCTCATGTGTGTGTATGTGTGTGTGTGCACACCATCAAGTGTGGTCTATCCTGCCGCTAGTCACCCGGGCCTGTGTGTGTGTGTGTGTGTGTCAGTGTAATTGGCTAGTGGAGGTTAGAGGAAAGAGACGGATGCATATAGCACTGTCTAATTGATCTGGATGGAAGGGAGAGTAGAGCCGTGGATATACACTGTCTAATTGATCTGGATTGAAGAGAGAGAAGAGCTGTGGAGATACACTGTCTAATTGATCTGGATTGAAGAGAGAGAAGAGCCGTGGAGATACACTGTCTAATTGATCTGGATTGAAGAGAGAGTAGAGCCGTGGAGATGCACTGTCTAATTGATCTGGATGGAAGGGAGAGTAGAGCTGTGGAGATACACTGTCTAATTGATCTGGATTGAAGAGAGAGAAGAGCCGTGGAGATACACTGTCTAATTGATCTGGATGGAAGAGAGAGTAGAGCTGTGGAGATGCACTGTCTAATTGATCTGGATGGAAGAGAGAGTAGAGCCGTGGAGATACACTGTCTAATTGATCTGGATGGAAGAGAGAGTAGAGCCGTGGAGATACACTGTCTAATTGATCTGGATGGAAGGGAGAGTAGAGCCGTGGAGATACACTGTCTAATTGATCTGGATTGAAGAGAGAGTAGAGCCGTGGAGATACACTGTCTAATTGATCTGGATTGAAGAGAGAGTAGAGCCGTGGAGATACACTGTCTAATTGATCTGGATTGAAGAGAGAGTAGAGCCGTGGAGATACACTGTCTAATTGATCTGGATTGAAGAGAGAGTAGAGCCGTGGAGATACACTGTCTAATTGATCTGGATTGAAGGAGAGTAGAGCCGTGGAGATGCACTGTCTAATTGATCTGGATGGAAGGGAGAGTAGAGCTGTGGAGATACACTGTCTAATTGATCTGGATGGAAGAGAGAGAAGAGCCGTGGAGATGCACTGTCTAATTGATCTGGATGGAAGGAGAGTAGAGCCGTGGAGATGCACTGTCTAATTGATCTGGATGGAAGGGAGAGTAGAGCCGTGGAGATACACTGTCTAATTGATCTGGATTGAAGGGAGAGGAGAGTGGAGATGCTGTCTAATTGATCTGGAGATGCACTGTCTAATTGATCTGGATGGAAGAGAGAGTAGAGCCGTGGAGATGCACTGTCTAATTGATCTGGATTGAAGAGAGAGTAGAGCCGTGGAGATACACTGTCTAATTGATCTGGATTGAAGAGAGAGTAGAGCCGTGGAGATACACTGTCTAATTGATCTGGATTGAAGAGAGAGTAGAGCCGTGGAGATACACTGTCTAATTGATCTGGATTGAAGAGAGAGTAGAGCCGTGGAGATACACTGTCTAATTGATCTGGATGGAAGGGAGAGGAGAGCCGTGGAGATGCACTGTCTAATTGATCTGGATGGAAGGGAGAGTAGAGCTGTGGAGATACACTGTCTAATTGATCTGTCTAAATGCATGGGGAGATGTGGGTTTGGTTTGTTATTTCTCTAATAATTTGTAAAAGGATGTGAATGCGTTTTAATCTCTTCACACTAATCAAGAGAAGTCATTGTCCTCTAGCATACGGAAGACATTTATCCCCTACGTTCATTTCCTCATAAGCTAGCTGAATGCAGGAGTACACACACATACAGGCACTCACCTACGCAGACGCACACATACACTCACACAAACATACGTGCTATTTGCTACCAGCTGTAAAGCTTCATTACATCCCTGCATTGAGGGGGCAAATGTTTAATTTTGTTGTCTTGTTTATGGTTATGAATAATGCATAGGGAAATATTCTGGAAATTTCATTTGAAAATGTCGCTAATTACTTGTCGAAAGGAAGTGGCAATTTATGTCAGATTTGCATTGCACCAAATCCAGCTCACAAACACACACACACAGACACACAGACATACACATATACACACACACACACACACACACACACACACACACACACACACACACACACACACACACACACACACACACACACACACACACACACACACACACACACACACACACACACACACACACACACACACACACACACACACACACACACACACACACACACACACACACACACACACACACACACACATAAGAATGACATGAGAATGTCTTCTTTCTTCCATTTCCAGTTATAACAACATGAATGTGCCTGTGTTCAGTTTTCATACTCCCCATCCCCTTATCCATATTCTGACCCCTCTCTCTCTCTCTCTCTTGCTTCTCTCTCTCTCTTCTCTCTTTCTCTCTCTCTCTCCTGTTATCTCTCTCGCTTCTATCTCTCTCTTCTCTCTTTCTCTCTCTCTCTCCTGTTATCTCTCTTGCTTCTCTCTCTCTCTTCTCTCTTTCTCTCTCTTCTGTTCTCTCTTGCTTCTCTCTCTCTCTTCTCTGTTCTCTCTCTCTTCTCTCTCTTTCTTCTCTCTCTTTCTTCTCTCTCTTTATTCTCTCTCTTTCTTCTCTCTCTTTCTCTCTCTCTCACTCTCTCTCTCTGTGTGTCTCGTTGGGTTCCAGTGATGTTTTGCCCTTTCTGTCAGGTTGATTTGGGAGATGTTCTGAGTACCTCTGGCTCTACTGTATTGTGTGTGTTTGTGTGACCAGGCCTGGATAGACTGATTATATTAGGCTACTGCCTCATATAGTATTGCTTCTTATACACCATTTAGCAGACTCTCTCATCCAGAGAGACTTACAGTAGAGAGTCATTTAGCAGACGCTCTTATCCAGAAGGAATACATTAGAGATCTAGCACTTATAACAGACACTGTGAAACTCTATAGTTAAGATTGGAATATCTATTTATACATCTCTCATAGTGTGTGTGTGTGTGTGTGGTGTGTGTGTGTGTGTGTGTGTGTGTGTGTGTGTGTGTGTGTGTGTGTGTGTGTGTGTGTGTGTGTGTGTGTGTGTGTGTGTGTGTGTGTGTGTGTGTGTGTGTGTGTGTGTGTGTGTGTGTGTGTGTGCGTGTGTGCGTATGCTTGTGCGCTTGTAGCTGGGCTGTGCTGGAGTGTGTGACTTTGAGTGTTTATATAAGCCACTGCATCAGATAGCTGTTCTCCTGCAGTGTATTTATACCACTATGGGCCTCCAGTTGAATATTTAATAAAGCATGCACACATGCACACACACACTACGTCATAGTATCTTCCTCCAAAAGGTTACAAGGTTACAGGTTTTCCAGAAATCCACTTAGAATATTAGGTAGGGAACAAAGTAGGGAACAAACAGACAAAGTAAGGAACAAGCAGACAAAGTAAGGAACAAACAGCCAAAGTAGGGAAAAAACAGACAAAGTAGGGAACAAACAGACAAAACAGGGAACAAACAGACAAAGTAGAGAACAAACAGACAAAGTAGGGAACAAACAGACAAAGTAGGGAACAAACAGACAAAGTAGGGAACAAACAGACAAAACAGGGAACAAACAGACAAAGTAGAGAACAAACAGACAAAGTAGGGAACAAACAGACAAAGTAGAGAACAAACAGACAAAGTAGGGAACAGACAAAGTAGGGAACAAACAGACAAAGTAAGGAACAAACAGACAAAGTAGGGAACAAACAGACAAAGTAGGGAACAAACAGACAAAGTAGGGAACAAACATACAAAGTAGGGAACAAACAGACAAAGTAAGGAACAAAGACAAAGTAGGGAACAAACATACAAAGTAGGGAACAAACAGACAAAGTAAGGAACAAACAGACAAAGTAGGGAACAAACAGACAAAGTAGGGAACAAACAGACAAAGTAAGGAACAAACAGACAAAGTAGGGAACAAACAGACAAAGTAAGGAACAAACAGACAAAGTAGGGAACAAACAGACAAAGTAGGGAACAAACAGACAAGGTAGGGAACAAACAGACAAAACAGAATCCTCCAACTAGGATTTCTGGATTTCTGAGAATTTGGGAATATTACCAGAATTTTGCAACCCTTCTCCCTCTATAATGAAACTATAGACACAACAGCACCAAAATAGTGTGTTTGGTTTGAGACCCTACCCAGCAAACTGGGAACATTCCCAGAACATTAGATACGATTACCATTAAGTTGTAGTTAGGTTTTTATCTAATATTAGGATGATAACATCCCAAAAGCATTCAAAGAATGACAACAAAATTGTTGTTTTTGTTTTTAAATGTTTTAGATGAAATACCTACTCTAACATTCATTCAAATGTTGTGCTTGACATTTGTAATTATAACATTCCCACAAAACTCTCATTAGGTTTCCAAGTAATGTAATTACACAAAGTACCAGCAATGTTTTCCCAGCAAACCAACATTTGTTGTGTGAATGTTCCCAGAACATTTGTTAGGTGGTGGCAAATGTTCTCACAACACAAAAACATTCCAGTCGCGCTGATGATATATACAATGTTTGTTTAAAATATTCACTTGATTTTACAACAACGTTCCCAGAACACATTTTGTCTGTTCTTTATAGTTTCTGGGAACATTGTGGGGATATGACAAGAGATCGGCTCCCAAAACACTAAAATGGTCAAATTGTGCTGACATTGAGATAATGTTTGTATCAGGGTGCAAAAAACATTCCTTTGACGTTGCAAGAATGTTGACAGAACAGCCTTTCTGAGTTCTTTAAAAGTTCCCAGAATATTTACATTCGTTTGTGGGAACAGTGTGGGTACATTACAAGAGAGAGTACGCTCTGTGTGCTTAGGGTCATTCTCCTGTTGGAAGGTGAATATTCGCCCCAGTCTGAGGTCCTGAGCACTCTGGAGCAGGTTTTCATTCAGGATCTCTCTGTACTTTGCTCCGTTCATATTTCCCTCGATCTTGACTAGTCTCCCTGTCCCTGCAGCCAAGAAACATCCCCACGGCATGATGCTGCCACCACCATGCTTCACTGTAGGAATAGTGCCTGGTTTCCTCTAGAAGTGGTGCTTGACATTCAGGCCAAAGAGTTTGATCTTGGTTTCATCAGACCGGAAAATCCAGTTTCTCATGGTTTGTGAGTTGTTAGGTGCCTTTTGTCAAACTCCAAGCGGGCTGTCATGTGCCTTTTACTGAGGAGTGGCTTCTGTCTGGCAACTCTACCATAAAGTCCTGATTGGCGGAGTGTTGCAGAGATGGGTGTACTTCTGGAAGGTTCTCCCATCTCCACAGAGGAACTCTGGAGCTCTGTCAGAGTGACCATTAGGCTCTTTGTCACCTCCCTGACCAAGGCCCTTCTCACACAATTGCTTTTGCATTTGGCTGAGTGGCCAGCTCTAGGAAGAGTCTTGGTGGTTCCAAACTTCTTCCATTTAAGAATGATGGAGGCCACTGTGTTTTTGGGGACCTGATCCCCCAGATCTGTGCCTCGACACAATCCTGTCTCGGAGCTCTACGCACAATTCCTTGAACCTCATGGCTTGGTTTTTGCTCTGACATGCACTGTCAACTGTGGAACCTTATATAGACAGGTGTGTCCCTTTCCAAGTCAATCTCGTAGCAAAGGGTCTGAATACTTATGCCAATTAGGTATTTTTAATTTTATATTTACAGAATTGTCTAAACCAGTTTTCGCTTCATCATTATTGTGTATTTTGTGTAGATTGATGAGGCTTTTTTTAAAATCCATTTTTGAATAAGGCTCTAACAAAATGTGGGAAATGTAAGAGGTCTTCCCTGGTGGTACATAGGATAAAAAACTGGCTTGGGTACCAGACATTGCAAGTTCAAACCAAATGTGCATATTGTGAATTTCTGAAGTGTGAACAATATGATCGTGTTTGTACGATTAAATGCTATTCAAATGACCTATTAATTTAATTAAAATGCTGTGCGTCTCTATATTACTTTCAAATGTGAATTGCCATTAACTCTGAATACAAACATAAAGAGGATGTATTCCAATCTGCTTTCTTGTGCTTTATGAAGCTACAAATTTAGAATGTTATTAACTTAATATTAAGTCAAACTTAAATATAATTTTTTCTTAAAGTTCCTGAAATGTTCTGTGGACCTACAAGACAAAAATAAAAAAAAATAAAAAATAAAAAAAAAATGTATATTCCAAGTTCACAGAACGTCTGTCCTCGGTTGCAACATTCACTACCAAGTTCCAAACAGACTCTGGAAACGATGTCAGCACAATAACTGTTTGTTGGGAGCTTCATAAAAAAGGGTCTCAATGCCCGAGCAGCCGCACACAAGCCTAAGATCACTATGCGCCATGCCAAGCGTTGGCTGGACTGGTGTAAAGCTCGCCGCCATTGGATTCTGGGGCAGTGGAAACTCGTTCTCGGGAGAAATGAATCTTGCTTCACCATCTGGCAGTCGGACGGACAAATCTGGGTTTGGCGGATGCCAGGAGAACGCTACCTGCCCCAATGCATTGTGCCAACAGCTAAGTTTGGTGGAGGAGGAATATTGGTCTGGGGCTGTTTTTCATGGTTCCAGTGAAGGGAAGTCTTTACGCTACAGCATACAATGACATTCTAGACAATTCTGTACAACAGTTTTTTTGTGGCAACAGTTTGGGGAAGGTCCTTTCCTGTTCCAGCATGACAATGCCCCTGTGCAAGGGAAAGGGAAATCCATGCAAAAATGGTTTGTCGAGATCGGAAGAACTGGCAGAGCCCTGACCTCAACCCCATCGAGCACCTTTGGGATGAATTGGAACACTGACTGCGAGCCAGGCCTAATCGGCCAACATCCGTGCCCAACCTCACTAAGTCCCTATAGCAATGTTCCAATATCTAGCGGAAAGCCTTCCCGGAAGAGTGGAGGCTGTTACAGCAGCACTGTAGTGTGTTTGATTGTCAGCACATCTGGACAGTTTTAGTGTTTTGGGTAATATCCACACAATGTTCCCGTTAGAGAAACGTTCTGGGAACCTTTAAAGAACAGACAAATGGTGTTTTGGGAACGTTCTTGTAACATCAGTTGAATGTTTTTTTGCATCATAAAGAAACATTGTAGAATTATCCGAACAACTGTTTTATGGGAAGAAAAAAAAATGTACGTCCACAAAATGTTCCCACAACCTAATGAAACCATTTGGGAATCTTTAAAGAACATGTTAAATGTGTTCTAGGAACGTTCTTGCAACATAAGGCAAATGTTTTATACAAACATTCCATAATCATCATTATGACTGGGCAGTTTTTGTGTTATGAGAACGTTTGCCGCGACCTAACGAATGTTCTGGGAACATTCACAGAACCAATTTTGGTTCGCTGGGTTTTCTGCTGAAGTAATGACTGCGGGTTTTAAAACGGCTTCATCCATTACTTCAGTGTCTGATGAATCAGTTATCATGGCCTTGTGTTAATGAGAGACACTGTAACCAAAGAGACATTGTAATCAGCAGACACGCGTTTGGCTTATTATAGAGGGAAAATACAGCCTGGAGCCAGGAGCTTTCTCAGGATGGAGTGTGCGTGTGTGTGTGTTTGTATCTGCACATTGTTAAATGGTGTGTTCACTGCCAGCGAGCCTCAGCATGGGGCGTGTGACTGTGTGTAGTTCACCTTTAGAGAAATATGCATGGTGACTGTCAGTAGCATGAGGTGAAGGAGCTGAGCTAGGTAGAAACATATGCTGTGCTACTGTCTCTGAGGATCTAGAGGAATACATTAGATAACCCTGCACTGAGTTGGGATAGAGGCAGCTTCCTCACTGTGGCTTGGTGCAAAATGAATGACTTGATAGTGGACTTCAACTGGACAGGATATCAATCTGTTGCCATAAAAATACTGTTAGAGGTTATAGCTTCTATAAATCTGTCTGTTACCATATAGAGACTGTTAGAGGTTATAGCTTCTATAAATCTGTCTGTTACCATATAGAAGCTGTTAGAGGTTATAGCTTCTATAAATCTATCTGTTACCATATAAACACCTACAGAAGTGGAAGAAGTGTTAGGTGTAATTGTAATATCCTATCGTTGTCGCCCCTCTACCTCCCCCTCTCTCTCCCCCTCTCTCTCCTCTCCTCTTTCCCGTCTCCCCCCACCCTAGGTGACGTCTAGTCGTGCCGCTCAGCAGAGGCAGCAGGCAGGGGGAGGTAGCGGAGGAGACTCCTTCTCTCAGAGCCATGGCAGTGCCTTCCACCTACCAGATGCACAGCAGATCACTCTCGGTATATATCTATATTATATACCTACAATGTGTACATAATATTGTACTGACCCGAATTTAAAGAGAGATCATGTCTTTCAAGAGACAAGGAACTACACACGACATCCAATGCTTTTAGCTTTTATTATAACTTATTGTATTCCTATAGAGTACATACCATTATACATAAAGCTAATGTATTGTGTTAATATACAGTACAGCCATTATACATAAAGAGAACTGAGACAGAGATAATGCCATAAAAGATGCAAGGAACTGAACATGGCATCCAGTCCCTTCAGCTTCGTTGAGAAATTGCCCTTAGACACAGATCTAGAAGCAGCTTACCTTCCCCAAGTCCTAACGTTAACCATTAGAGAGGGAACATGCTAATCTTAACCATTAGAGATGGAACATGCTAACGTTAACATTAGAGAGGGAACATGCCTAACAGAGTTGTGCAGCCCTGTTTTAACCCCTGTTCCGTCTGATTCCAGGTCACTACTACCCGAGTTCCACTCTGCCCACCCAGCGTGTGAGTTCCCCTCTAACCGGAGGAGGAGGTGGAGGGTCTGGTTCTCCCAGCAAGCTCCAGCGCCTGGGTCCAGCCTCAGACACACCTGGCTATGCTACCACACAGCGCCTACCTTCTTCCTCCTCATCATCCTCACCCAACAAACACCCCGCCAACCGACTCGCCAAGCCTTACAGGTAGGGCCATGTCATTGGTTGGGTTGGAAGGGGAGTGAATGTCATTGGTTGGTTTGGAAGGGGATTGAATGCCATTGGTTGGTTTGGAAGGGGATTGAATGCCATTGGTTGGTTTGGAAGGGGATTGAATGTCATTGGTTAGTTTGGAAGGGGATTGAATGCCATTGGTTGGTTTGGAAGGGGATTGAATGCCATTGGTTGGTTTGGAAGGGGATTGAATGTCATTGGTTAGTTTGGAAGAAGAACAAAGTTATACTCTGACTGCAATTGTTATTCAAATTGAAAATGTATAAAATAAAATAAAAATGGTTTACAATAACTTAACGTGTTGTTATGGTTACAGCACCTCTGTTTCCGTGACGACGACAGGAGGCACCGGGTCTCCGCTGAGGGTGGGGTCTCCTCCGAACGCCATAGCATCAGTTGCCGGAGGAGGGGCTTGTGCGTCATCATCCCCCCTGCACCAGGTGTATATTGATACAAACAGTGCCTTCAGAAAGTCTTCATCATTTCAGAATGATTTTTTTTTAACCGTAATTTAACTAGGCAAGTCAGTTAAAGAACAAATTCTTATTTTCAAAGACGGCCTAGGAACAGTGGGTTAACTGCCTGTTCAGGGGTAGAACGACAGATTTGTACCTTATCAGCTCGGGGATTTGAACTTACAACCTTCCGGTTACTAGTCCAACGCTCTAACCGCTAGGCTACCCTGCCGCCCCAATTTGGTAGTGTAGGTGAATTTCTCTCACCTACAGTACCAGTCAAAGGTTTGGGGTCACTTTGAAATGTCCTTATTTTTGAAAGAAAACCTCATTTTTTGTCCATTAGAATAACATATAATTGATCAGAAATATAGGGTAGACATTGTTAATGTTGTAAATGACTATTGTAGCTGGAAAAATCTGATTTTAGTGTAATATTTCTATAGGCATACAGAGGCCCATTATCAGCATTCCTCACTCCTGTGTTCCAAAAGCACGTTGTGTTAGCTAATCCAAGTTTATCATTTTAAAAGGCTAATTGATGATTAGAAAACCCTTTTGCATGTATGTTAGCACAGCTGAAAACTGTTGTTCTGAAATTGGCCTTCTTTAGACTAGTTGAGTATCTGGAGCATCAGCATTTGTGTCTTCGATTACAGGCTCAAAATGGCCAGAATCAAAGAACATTCTTCTGAAACTCATCAGTTTATTCTTGTTCTGAGAAATGGCTATTCCATGCAAGAAATTGCCAAGAAACTGAAGATCTCGTACAACGCTGTGAACTACTCCCTTCACAGAACCGCGCAAACTGGCCCTAACCATAATAGAAAGAGGACTGGGAGGCCCCAAGTTCATTAGAGTGTCTAGTTTGAGAAACAAACGCCTCATAAGTCCTCAACTGTCAGCTTCATTAAATAGTACCCGCAAAATACCAGTCTCAACGTCAACAGTGAATACGCTACTCCGGGATGCTGGTAGGCCAGTGATGTGATCCAATTTTTTAATTTAATGAATGTTAAATTCAGGCTGTATCACAACAAAGTGTGGAACAATTCAAGTGGTGTGAACACTTTCTGAAGGAATTACATATGTGAATATTCATTGCAAAGATGGAAGTGCACATTATTCTTAAGTGACATTAGATAATCGTGGATGTTGTACACATGTGATTCCCTAGATGAGTTCGGGCATAGGGAGCTACGCTACTCTGTCTCCTAGGAGACTGGCTGCCCACCACGCCTCCGACCAGTACAAGATATCACACGAGCTCTATGCCACTGCTACACTCCAGAGGCCCGGTAAGACTACACTCAACACTCACATACCCACACACACACACACACACACACACACACACACACACACACACACACACACACACACACTCAAAAACACTCTCACAACACATCCCTCAAGGTGAATCCCTATATGAATGCAATGCAAGCACTGAATCGTTCTCTCTCTGCTGTTATTTACTCTTCCGTATTGAGGTAATTGGGTCCTTGGTCTATAGCTTGTCTTTAACATGTTATGTGGTCTGACTGTTGTCCTCAGTGTGAGGGAGTTGTTGACGAGGTGCATGGGGAGTGAGTAGCTCTGGTTTGTTCAGACAAAACTGTGGTTAGAAGCCAGACAACAAAGTTTAAGTTAAGCCTCTAACATCGATAGATCAATATATCCTCAAGTAGCTGGGAGAGAGTAATCTGTCTAGCTGGGAGAGAGTGATCTGTCTAGCTGGGAGAGAGTAATCTGTCTAGCTGGGAGAGAGTGAGCTGTCTAGCTGGGAGAGAGTGAGCTGTCTAGCTGGGAGAGAGTGATCTGTCTAGCTGGGAGAGAGTGAGCTGTCTAGCTGGGAGAGAGTGATCTGTCTAGCTGGGAGAGAGTGATCTGTCTAGCTGGGAGAGAGTGAGCTGTCTAGCTGGGAGAGAGTGATCTGTCTAGCTGGGAGAGAGTGAGCTGTCTAGCTGGGAGAGAGTGATCTGTCTAGCTGGGAGAGAGTGATCTGTCTAGCTGGGAGAGAGTGATCTGTCTAGCTGGGAGAGAGTGAGCTGTCTAGCTGGGAGAGAGTGATCTGTCTAGCTGGGAGAGAGTGAGCTGTCTAGCTGGGAGAGAGTGAGCTGTCTAGCTGGGAGAGAGTGAGCTGTCTAGCTGGGAGAGAGTGAGCTGTCTAGCTGGGAGAGAGTGATCTGTCTAGCTGGGAGAGAGTGATCTGTCTAGCTGGGAGAGAGTGAGCTGTCTAGCTGGGAGAGAGTGAGCTGTCTAGCTGGGAGAGAGTGAGCTGTCTAGCTGGGAGAGAGTGATCTGTCTAGCTGGGAGAGAGTGAGCTGTCTAGCTGGGAGAGAGTGATCTGTCTAGCTGGGAGAGAGTGAGCTGTCTAGCTGGGAGAGAGTGAGCTGTCTAGCTGGGAGAGAGTGAGCTGTCTAGCTGGGAGAGAGTGAGCTGTCTAGCTGGGAGAGAGTGATCTGTCTAGCTGGGAGAGAGTGATCTGTCTAGCTGGGAGAGAGTGATCTGTCTAGCTGGGAGAGAGTGATCTGTCTAGCTGGGAGAGAGTGAGCTGTCTAGCTGGGAGAGAGTGATCTGTCTAGCTGGGAGAGAGTGATCTGTCTAGCTGGGAGAGAGTGATCTGTCTAGCTGGGAGAGAGTGATCTGTCTAGCTGGGAGAGAGTGATCTGTCTAGCTGGGAGAGAGTGATCTGTCTAGCTGGGAGAGAGTGATCTGTCTAGCTGGGAGAGAGTGATCTGTCTAGCTGGGAGAGAGTGATCTGTCTAGCTGGGAGAGAGTGAGCTGTCTAGCTGGGAGAGAGTGAGCTGTCTAGCTGGGAGAGAGTGATCTGTCTAGCTGGGAGAGAGTGAGCTGTCTAGCTGGGAGAGAGTGATCTGTCTAGCTGGGAGAGAGTGATCTGTCTAGCTGGGAGAGAGTGAGCTGTCTAGCTGGGAGAGAGTGATCTGTCTAGCTGGGAGAGAGTGAGCTGTCTAGCTGGGAGAGAAGTGATCTGTCTAGCTGGGAGAGAGTGATCTGTCTAGCTGGGAGAGAGTGATCTGTCTAGCTGGGAGAGAGTGAGCTGTCTAGCTGGGAGAGAGTGAGCTGTCTAGCTGGGAGAGAGTGAGCTGTCTAGCTGGGAGAGAGTGAGCTGTCTAGCTGGGAGAGAGTGAGCTGTCTAGCTGGGAGAGAGTGATCTGTCTAGCTGGGAGAGAGTGATCTGTCTAGCTGGGAGAGAGTGAGCTGTCTAGCTGGGAGAGAGTGATCTGTCTAGCTGGGAGAGAGTGAGCTGTCTAGCTGGGAGAGAGTGATCTGTCTAGCTGGGAGAGAGTGATCTGTCTAGCTGGGAGAGAGTGAGCTGTCTAGCTGGGAGAGAGTGATCTGTCTAGCTGGGAGAGAGTGAGCTGTCTAGCTGGGAGAGAGTGATCTGTCTAGCTGGGAGAGAGTGAGCTGTCTAGCTGGGAGAGAGTGATCTGTCTAGCTGGGAGAGAGTGATCTGTCTAGCTGGGAGAGAGTGATCTGTCTAGCTGGGAGAGAGTGATCTGTCTAGCTGGGAGAGAGTGATCTGTCTAGCTGGGAGAGAGTGATCTGTCTAGCTGGGAGAGAGTGATCTGTCTAGCTGGGAGAGAGTGATCTGTCTAGCTGGGAGAGAGTGATCTGTCTAGCTGGGAGAGAGTGATCTGTCTAGCTGGGAGAGAGTGATCTGTCTAGCTGGGAGAGAGTGAGCTGTCTAGCTGGGAGAGAGTGAGCTGTCTAGCTGGGAGAGAGTGATCTGTCTAGCTGGGAGAGAGTGATCTGTCTAGCTGGGAGAGAGTGATCTGTCTAGCTGGGAGAGAGTGATCTGTCTAGCTGGGAGAGAGTGATCTGTCTAGCTGGGAGAGAGTGATCTGTCTAGCTGGGAGAGAGTGAGTGTTCAGTTATGTACATTAGCGATCCAATCATTTAAACAGACATGGCAACAAGAACCCTACAAGCCATGGCTTCCCTCAGCAGAAAAGACAAGGAACAACTTGGAGATGCAAACGAGAGTAATGAACAGCTAAATGATATCCAGGTAATCGTAGTTCAAATGCTCTCAATTTTCACCAAAGCAAACAAACTGTTACAATCTGTGATGAAAAAAAGTGATAAAAAAGTGAAGTAGTCTATTATGTTAGACGTGCACCAACAAAGCGTGTGAGCGAACCTTTTGGAACATGAATTAGACAAGCAATAAAATAGAATGAGATAAAACAACATTAGAATATTGTCCTTACCGGAAGACAAGGACAAATGGGACCTTTCCAGCTACGTGGTCAAACTGATATCAGAGGAACTTGAAGTGGGTTTATCACCAGAGGATCTGGAACGGTGCCATAGGATTGGTGTAAAACAGAGGAACCCTAAACACCTTTACATGGGAATCTTCAAGATGTGGAATTATCAGCCCAAAGTCAACATTCTGAAGGCACAGGGGGGGAAAGGAGATCAACATCCAAGTCCAGTCCAATCAATTCAGCCAGGATCTGTCTGATAGGCAGCGGGAGCCCCTTACTCTGAGAACAGGAAGAAGTAGGAAAAGGTGATAACCACATAAGGCCACATACAGGATGCCAGCTCATCGTAAACTGAGACAATATTCACCCAATAAAATCTATACGCTACTTTCCCCAAGTAATTATTCTTCTATGTGAAGTAACAATAGAAGTAACACTGATACCAATGGGCCTAGTGGCCATTGGAAAGACAACATATATAACTGCTCTATGGATGTGTTGTGGTGACCATATTACCACCACACCAGACTAGGGCTGTTACAGTGACCATATTACCACCACACCAGACTAGGGCTGTTACAGTGACCATATTACCACCACACCAGACTAGGGCTGTTACAGTGACCATATTACCACCAGACTAGGGTTGTTACAGTGACCATATTACCACCAGACTAGGACTGTTACAGTGACCATATTACCACCAGACTAGGGCTGTTACAGTGACCATATTACCACCGGACAGTAACCATATTACCACCAGATTAGGGCTGTTACAGTGACCGTATTACCACCACACCAGACTAGGGCTGTTACAGTGACCATATTACCACCAGACTAGGGCTGTTACAGTGACCATATTACCACCCGACTAGGGCTGTTACAGTGACCCTATTACCACCAGACTAGGACTGTTACAGTGACCATATTACCACCAGACTAGGGCTGTTACAGTGACCATATTACCACCGGACTATACTGTTACAGTGACCATATTACCACCACACCAGACTAGGGCTGTTACAGTGACCATATTACCACCAGACTAGGGCTGTTACAGTGACCATATTACCACCAGACTAGGGCTGTTACAGTGACCATATTACCACCAGACTAGGACTGTTACAGTGACCAAATTACCACCAGACTAGGGCTGTTACAGTGACCATATTACCACCAGACTATACTGTTACAGTGACCATATTACCACCAGACTAGGGCTGTTACAGTGACCATATTACCACCAGACTAGGACTGTTACAGTGACCATATTACCACCAGACTAGGGCTGTTACAGTGACCATATTACCACCAGATTAGGGCTGTTACAGTGACCGTATTACCACCACACCAGACTAGGGCTGTTACAGTGACCATATTACCACCAGACTAGGGCTGTTACAGTGACCATATTACCACCAGACTAGGGCTGTTACAGTGACCATATTACCACCAGACTAGGACTGTTACAGTGACCATATTACCACCAGACTAGGGCTGTTACAGTGACAATATTACCACCAGACTAGGGCTGTTACAGTGACCATATTACCACCAGACTAGGACTGTTACAGTGACCATATTACCACCAGACTAGGGCTGTTACAGTGACCATATTACCACCAGATTAGGGCTGTTACAGTGACCGTATTACCACCACACCAGACTAGGGCTGTTACAGTGACCATATTACCACCAGACTACTGTTACAGTGACCATATTACCACCAGACTAGGGCTGTTACAGTGACCATATTACCACCAGACTAGGGCTGTTACAGTGACCATATTACCACCAGACTAGGACTGTTACAGTGACCATATTACCACCAGACTAGGGCTGTTACAGTGACCATATTACCACCCAGACTAGGGCTGTTACAGTGACCATATTACCACCAGACTAGGACTGTTACAGTGACCATATTACCACCAGACTAGGGCTGTTACAGTGACCATATTACCACCAGACTATACTGTTACAGTGACCATATTACCACCACACCAGACTAGGGCTGTTACAGTGACCATATTACCACCAGACTAGGACTGTTACAGTGACCATATTACCACCAGACTAGGGCTGTTACAGTGACCATATTACCACCAGATTAGGGCTGTTACAGTGACTGTATTACCACCACACCAGACTAGGGCTGTTACAGTGACCATATTACCACCAGACTAGGACTGTTACAGTGACCATATTACCACCAGACTAGGGCTGTTACAGTGACCATATTACCACCAGACTAGGGCTGTTACAGTGACCATATTACCACCAGACTAGGGCTGTTACAGTGACCATATTACCACCAGACTAGGGCTGTTACAGTGACCATATTACCACCAGACTAGGACTGTTACAGTGACCATATTACCACCAGACTAGGGCTGTTACAGTGACCATATTACCACCAGACTAGGGCTGTTACAGTGACCATATTACCACCAGACTAGGGCTGTTACAGTGACCATATTACCACCAGACTAGGACTGTTACAGTGACCATATTACCACCAGACTAGGGCTGTTACAGTGACCATATTACCACCAGACTAGGGCTGTTACAGTGACCATATTACCACCAGACTAGGGCTGTTACAGTGACCATATTACCACCAGACTAGGGCTGTTACAGGACCATATTACCACCAGACTAGGGCTGTTACAGTGACCATATTACCACCACACCAGACTAGGGCTGTTACATTGACCATATTACCACCACACCAGACTAGGGCTGTTACAGTGACCATATTGCCACCACACCAGACTAGGGCTGTTACAGTGACCATATTACCACCAGACTAGGGCTGTTACAGTGACCTTATTACCACCACACCAGACTAGGGCTGTAACATCGGGTGGTGTAGGTGTCCTGGAGGGCAGGTAGTTTGCCCCCGGTGATGCGTTGTGCAGACCTCACTACCCTCTGGAGAGCCTTACGGTTGTGGGCGGAGCAGTTGCCGTACCAGGCGGTGATACAGCCCGCCAGGATGCTCTCGATTGTGCATCTGTAGAAGTTTGTGAGTGCTTTTGGTGACAAGCCGAATTTCTTCAGCCTCCTGAGGTTGAAGAGGCGCTGCTGCGCCTTCTTCACGATGCTGTCTGTGTGAGTGGACCAATTCAGTTTGTCTGTGATGTGTATGCCGAGGAACCTAAAACTTACTACCCTCTCCACTACTGTTCCATCGATGTGGATAGGGGGGTGTTCCCTCTGCTGTTTCCTGAAGTCCACAATCATCTCCTTAGTTTGTTGACGTTGAGTGTGAGGTTATTTTCCTGACACCACACTCCGAGGGCCCTCACCTCCTCCCTGTAGGCCGTCTCGTCGTTGTTGGTAATCAAGCCTACCACTGTTGTGTCGTCCGCAAACTTGATGATTGAGTTGGAGGCGTGCATGGCCACGCAGTCATGGGTGAACAGGGAGTACAGGAGAGGGCTTAGAACGCACCCTTGTGGGGCCCCAGTGTTGAGGATCAGCGGGGTTTAGATGTTGTTGCCTACCCTCACCACCTGGGGGCGGCCCGTCAGGAAGTCCAGTACCCAGTTGCACAGGGCAGGGTCGAGACCCAGGGTCTCGAGCTTGATGACGAGCTTGGAGGGCACTATGGTGTTAAATGCCGAGCTGTAGTCGATGAACAGCATTCTCACATAGGTATTCCTCTTGTCCAGATGGGTTAGGGCAGTGTGCAGTGTGGTTGAGATTGCATCGTCTGTGGACCTATTTGGGCGGTAAACAAATTGGAGTGGGTCTAGGGTGTCAGGTAGGGTGGAGGTGATATGGTCCTTGACTAGTCTCTCAAAGCACTTCATGATGACGGAAGTGAGTGCTACGGGCGGTAGTCATTTAGCTCAGTTACCTTAGCTTTCTTGGGAACAGGAACAATGGTGGCCCTCTTGAAGCATGTGGGAACAGCAGACTGGTATAGGGATTGATTGAATATGTCCGTAAACACACCAGCCAGCTGGTCTGCGCATGCTCTGAGGTCGCGGCTGGGGATGCCGTCTGGGCCTGCAGCCTTGCGAGGGTTAACACGTTTAAATGTTTTACTCACTTCGGCTGCAGTGAAGGAGAGGCCGCATGTTTTCGTTGCAGGCCGTGTCAGTGGCACTGTGTTGTCCTGAAAGCGGGCAAAAAAGTTATTTAGTCTGCCTGGGAGCAAGACATCCTGGTCCGTGACTGGGCTGGTTTTCTTCTTGTAGTCCGTAATTGACTGACCACACCAGACTAGGGCTGTCATGGTGACCGTATTACCACCACACCAGACTAGGGCTGTCATGGTGACCGTATTACCACCACACCAGACTAGGGCTGTCATGGTGACCGTATTACCACCACACCAGACTAGGGCTGTTACAGTGACCATATTACCACCAGACTAGGACTGTTACAGTGACCATATTACCACCAGACTAGGGCTGTCATGGTGACCGTATTACCACCACACCAGACTAGGGCTGTCATGGTGACCGTATTACCACCACACCAGACTAGGGCTGTCATGGTGACCGTATTACCAACACACCGGACTAGGGCTGTTACAGTGACCATATTACCACCACACCAGACTAGGGCTGTTACAGTGACCGTATTACAACCAGATTAGGACTGTTACAGTGACCATATTACCGCCACACAGGCAGTCAGTCACGAGTCATGAAGGCAGTCAAATGTAGTCATGGTAACTAGGCTTCTCCAAGCTCTGATGCTGCTGATGGTCATTAGTAATCTACCAAACTTGCTAACTGCCTGGTACTCAGCACTCCATTGTCCCTCTAATCACTCTGACATCAATGCAAATGTGATCAAAAATCAAACCAAACACTTCAAATGTGATCAAAATCAAACCAAACACTTCATGAGAGCTCATTTTGCACCAGATTTCTGTAGTCTAGGCCTACTATATTTATTTATCATCTTTCCTGTTGTTAAGCACATTGTTTCTCTTTACAACATGAGTATAGCCTACCTGGCTGGCATGAAAATAAACCCTGGGAAAAGCGTCCTCCATTCACTGTTGAAGTGCATACCGTAGAGGACATGTAGTTTGCTCCCCTGTTTCGAGACAGGTGTATGATACTGGTCCATTCTAAATAAAAACAAATGTCACATATTTTATTTATTATATGTAAAGACAATATTAAGTCAATAATGTTCTGATAGGTTATAATATTAGCCTATCACTTGTGAATGATGCCCAGCATAAAAAAAACAGTATCAGCATAATTCACAAGTCCTTTTTTTGCGACTTGTTCAAATCATAGTATCACACCTCGTGTAGCCTAGCCCATAATCCTATATGTTTTAATAAGGTTAGTATCACACCTCATGTAGCCTAGCCCATAGTCCTGTATGTTTTAATAAGGTTAGTATCACACCTCATGTAGCCTAGCCCATAGTCCTGTATGTTTTAATAAGGTTAGTATCACACCTCATGTAGCCTAGCCCATAGTCCTCTATGTTTTAATAAGGTTAGTATCACACCTCATGTAGCCCATAGTCCTGTATGTTTTAATAAGGTTAGTATCACACCTCATGTAGCCTAGCCCATAGTCCTATATGTTTTGAGAAGGTTAGTATCACACCTCATGTAGCCTAGCCCATAGGTCTATATGTTTTAATAAGGTTAGTTTCACACCTCATGTAGCCTAGCCCATAGTCCTGTATGTTTTAATAAGGTTAGTATCACACCTCATGTAGCCTAGCCCATAGTCCTGTATGTTTTAATAAGGGTAGTATCACACCTCATGTAGCCTAGCCCATAGGTCTATATGTTTTAATAAGGTTAGTTTCACACCTCATGTAGCCTAGCCCATAGTCCTATATGTTTTAATAAGGTTAGTATCACACCTCATGTAGCCTAGCCCATAGGTCTATATGTTTTCAAAGGTTAGTTTCACACCTCATGTAGCCTAGCCCATAGTCCTATATGTTTTAATAAGGTTAGTATCACACCTCATGTAGCCTAGCCTGTAGGCCTATATGTTTTAATAAGGTTAGTATCACACCTCATGTAGCCTAGCCCATAGTCCTGTATGTTTTAATAAGGTTAGTATCACACCTCATGTAGCCTAGCCCATAGGCCTATATGTTTTAATAAGGTTAGTATCACACCTCATGTAGCCTAGCCCATAGTCCTATATGTTTTAATAAGGTTAGTATCATACCTCATGTAGCCTAGCCCATAGTCCTATATGTTTTAATAAGGTTAGTATCATACCTCATGTAGCCTAGCCCATAGTCCTATATGTTTTAATAAGGTTAATATCACACCTCATGTAGCCTAGCCCATAGTCCTATATGTTTTAATAAGGTTAGTATCACACCTCATGTAGCCTAGCCCATAGTCCTATATGTTTTAATAAGGTTAGTATCACACCTCATGTAACCTAGCCCATAGTCCTGTATGTTTTAATAAGGTTAATATCACACCTCATGTAGACTAGCCCATAGTCCTGTATGTTTTAATAAGGTTAGTATCACACCTCATGTAACCTAGCCCATAGTCCTGTATGTTTTAATAAGGTTAATATCACACCTCATGTAGACTAGCCCATAGTCCTGTATGTTTTGCTATGGTTTGCATCACAACTAAAGTGGACTACTAACTTCTTAAAATGAAGCACATTAATCTGCTTTACAAGGTGTATAGAACCTAACTACATACATAAGCAGTGTGAGTTTCAAGTTTGGGGAAGATAATTTTCACCATATAAAATGCACCTTTATAATAAAAGCATTACAAGCAGAATCACATTGATGGTCACTTTTGATAATGTTGTTTTCCTGCTAATGGAACATTCACACTTATAGCCTGCTACCATGTGCACATTGCTGCACTTATAATGTCAAGTAATAGCCTAAGAGTTTATCAGTATTTTAAGCTAAACGTTCTGATCTGCTGCGTCAAGCTCATTGCATAAAACATTATTTTTTTATGCTAATGGTTGTCTAATTTAGGATATATCACATTCTACAAATGTTCCAGACTATGTTTGGAATATTTATTTTTCACAAAGAATAGAATAGGTCAACTTTTGTACTAATGGGGATAGTTGATTGACATAGGCTAGTGCTTTTGCTGTTCGTTAGGTCTTACGCATCTTGTTGGCTGACGAAAAATAAATGTGGACAGTTCTTCCAATATCTTCAATATGCACCTCGGAATTGGATAAGGACACGCGCAGTTGGGTTCCCGATGTGTCTGTCTTCACTTGACAGAGAGTCATGTGAGAGCTTCAGATTGCACAGCAAAAGGCATGTATTATTTTTTTAGGGTGCATTACGGCCACAAAGGGGATGCCACAGTGAAAGTCGAGGCATTATCAAGTGCTTGTCACATTGTGAATGAGAGACTGATGTAGTGTGTACAGCCTGCGCAAAAAAAAACAAAGCAGAGCTCATGCCTTTTTTCAAACCATCATTAGAGTCTCATCATGCAGCCTTACAATATATTAAAAATCAACATATAGCCCAACGTTTGTAGAACAACTAAAGTTACATTAATAACTCTAAAATAGGAGGACCTATTTCTTTATTAACCGCTCATCACGGAATATCTGCATGTGCGCACAAAATATTAAAGTTTTATTCAGCTTTTTTTCAATTGTATTCTTCATACTATGTGACTCAACACTATACACGTCAGCTACTACAGCGACTGAAATGACTGCAACACTTAACAAAGAGCTGCAATTAGTTTCAGTGTCAATTCTCCCCAAGGAGATGTGGGTGTGGAGTCAGGCGCAGGAGAAACGAGTTCCAAGGAAAAGGGCGTTTTATTGGAAGTAGTAGTAGACCTAGCTAGTAGACTGGCGACGATGCCCTTCGGTGGAAGTCGTGACATTCAGAGTGGGTGGAATAAGTTAGCCCTAAATATTTCTAAATCTAAAACCATTGTATTTGGGACAAATCTTTCACTAAACCCTAAACCTCAACTAAATATTATAATAAATAATGTGGAAATTGAGCAAGTTGAGATGACTAAACTGCTTGGAATAACCCTAGATTGTAAACTGTCATGGTCAAAACATGTTGATACAACAGTAGCTGAGATGGGGAGAAGTCTGTCCATAATAACACACTGCTCTGCCTTCTTAACAACACTATCAACAAGGCAGATCCTACAGGCCCTAGTTTTGTCAGACCTGGACTACTGTTCAGTCATGTTGTCAGGTACCACAGAAAAGGACTTAGGAAAATTGCATTTGGCTTAAAACAGGGCAGCACAGCTGGCCCCTGTCTGTACACAGAGAGATAACATTAATAACATGCATGTCAATCTCTCCTAGCTCAAAGTAGAGGAGAAATTGACTTCATCACTAGTTGTATTTGTGAGAGGTATTGACATGTTGAATGCACTGAGCTGTCTGTTTGAACTACTGCCGCACAGCTCAGACACCCATGCATACCCCACAAGACATGCTACCAGAGGTCTCTTCACAGTCCAGAACAGACTATGGGAGGCACACAGTCCTACATAGAGCCATGACTACATGGAACTCTATTCCACATCAAGTGACTGTGATGCAAGCAGTAAAATTAGATTTTAAAACAGACCAACAAAAAAAACACCTTATGGAACAGCGGGGACTGTGAAGCAACCCAAACATAGGCACAGACACATGCATACATACACACACACACGATAACATACACACACACACACACACACACACATGGATTTAGTACTGTAGATATGTGGTAGTGGTGGAGTAGGGTCCTGAGGGCACACAGTGTGTTGTGAATGTATTGTAATGTTTTTAAAATGGTATAACCTGCCTTCATTTTGCTGGACCACAGGAAGAGTAGCCTTGGTAGCAGCTAATTGGGATTCATAAGAAATACACAAACAAAAATACTATAAAATAATATAAAATGGCCTCCCGAGGGGCGCAGTGGTCCTAGTCACTGCATCACCGTGCTACTAGAGAGCCTGGTTCGAGTCCAGGCTCTGTCGCAGCCGGCTACAACCGGGAGACCCATGCGGCAATGCACAATTGGCCCAGCGTCATCCGGGTTAGGGAAAGGTTTGGCAGGGATGATCCCGGCAGGGATGTTCATCGTGCACTAGTGACTCCTGTGGCGGGCCGGGCACAATGCACGCTGACACGGTCGCCAGGTGTACGGTGCTTCCTCCGACACATTGTTGCGGTTGGCTTCCCGGGTTAAGTGGGCATTGTGTCAAAAAGTAGTGCTGCTTGGCTGTGTTGTGTTTCGGAGGACGCACGGCTCTCGACCTTCGCCTCTCCCGAGTCCGTATGGGGGTTGCAGCGATGAGACAAGACTGTAACTACCAATACCACGAAATTGGGGAGAAAAAGTGGTCATATAATACAACAATTATAATAACAATATAAAATAATGCCACAGAATTCTAAGTAAATCTTGTCTTCTAAATTAACTAATGTAGCCCACAGTCATATGGTATAGCCAGAGCTAACATAAGGACAACTCAGACTATGCTATTCTGTTCTTCTGAAATAGACTACATTTTCTTCATATCATGTTTCTTTAGACCTGTCTCAAATAAATAATGGATTTATTGTGAAGGTCTATGCTATAATACAAGGATTTATTAGACTTTTAAAATGTAGATTTGTTTCAAAGGTCTTCATCAGTGGCTTGTAGGAAGTGGAAGCCAGGAGATGCTAAATGTGTTTATGTTAATTCATGGTCATTTACCTTGAGACCCACAGTTATTTGCTTGACCATCACTGGCTGAAGAAATTTCCAGACAGCCACGCTCCTAGTTGTGTACACGTGTGTAGCTGTGGATGTGTGTGAGAGAGTGCATTTGTGCATATGAATGGGAGGGTGAGAGAAGAGTGAGGGATGCTGAATATAATATGCAGGTGGGTGGGAGAGAATGCATAGGGTATATATTGGGTGAGAATGAACGATACGGGTAAGTAAGTAGATGGATGGGTGTAAGTATGTCCAAGAGGTGGGGAGGGTGGAAAAAGATGGGAGGTTGGGACAAGCTTAGCTTGGAAGTATAATGGTGGGCAATGCTGGGAGGTTGGGACAAGCTTAGCTTGGGAGGATAAGGGTGGGCAAGGCTGGGAGGTTGGGACAAGCTTAGCTTGGGAGGATAAGGGTGGGCAAGGCTGGGAGGTTGGGACAAGCTTAGCTTGGGAGGATAAGAGTGGGCAAGGCTGGGAGGTTGGGACAAGCTTGGCTTAGGTGTGGTAATGGGGGTGGCAAACTGGGAGGGGGAGGCTGGGATGGGGTTGGGTTTGGCTTGGGAAAGAGAGAAGAAAGGATTTAACTATACGACAATGTCATTTAATACATTTTTGTTTCTTCAAAACGTTACTGTAAAATTAGTTCTGGACAGATTAGGAGAGGATGTCGATCATTATTATTCCTTGTTATTTTAACTGAGATTCAATGGTGGTTATTAGTGAGAGTGGAAAGGGTCTTTGTCCGGGGGATTGGGATGGGCATCAGATGCTGAGTTAGAGAGGCCTATGCTTCCACCTACAGTAGTAACAGCAGAGGTGTAGGCATCATGATAAATAAGAATACACCCTTTTCCCTTATATCCCAGCACACATACCAAGAAGGCCATTTTCTAATGTTGAATAGTACCTTACATGGTGAAAAATACCTATTGATTTTATTGTATATGCCACCAAATGACTTATTATTTGAATATTGAAATAGCATGGATGACCGAGAAAAACAAAGTGGTATAATTTAAGGTCATGTGGCAAGTAATAATGCAGCGACTAGGGATGGGGGTGTGGCAATAGGGATGGGGGTGTGACAATAGGGATGGGGGTGTGGCATTAGGGATGGGGGTTTGGCAATAGGGATGGGGGGGCTATGGCAATAGGGATGGGGGTGTGACAATAGAGATGGGTAGAGATGGGGTGACTAGGGATGGGGGTGTGGCAATAGGGATGGGGGTGTGGCAATACGGATTGGGGTGTGGCACTAGGGATGGGGTTGTGACACTGGGGATGGGGGTGTGACACTGGGGATGGGGGTGTGGCAATAGAGATGGGGGTGTGGCAATAGAGATGGGGTGACTAGGGATGGGGTGTGGCAATAGGGATGGGGGTGTGGCAATAGGGATGGGGGTGTGACACTAGGGATGGGGGTGTGGCAATAGGGATGGGGGTGTGGCAATAGGAATGGGGGTGTGGCAATAGGAATGGGGTGTGGCACTAGGGATAGGGGGGGTGTGACACTAGGGATGGGGGTGATGCTCTAGGGATGGGGGTGTTGCACTAGGGATGGGGGGGGGTGTTGCACTAGGGATAGGGGGGGTGTGGCACTAGGGATGAGGGTGTGGCACTAGGGATGGGGGTGTGACACTAGGGAGGGGTGGGGAAATGGCACTAGGGATGGGGGTGTGACACTGGGGATGGGGGTGTGGCACCAGGGATGGGGGTGTGACACTGGGGATGGGAGTGTGGCAATAGGGATGGGGGTGTGGCAATAGGGATGGGGGTGTGGCAATAAGGATGGGGGTGTGGCATTAGGGATGGGGGTGTGGCAATAGGGATGGGGGTATGGCAATAGGGATAGGGGTGTGACAATAGAGATGGGTAGAGATGGGGTGACTAGGGGGGGGGTGTGGCAATAGGGATGGGGGTGTGGCAATAGGGATGGGGGTGTGACACTGGGGATGGGGGTGTGGCAATAGAGATGGGGTGGGGGTGGGGTGGCAATAGGATGGGGGTGTGACTAGGGATGGGGGTGTGGCAATAGGGATGGAGGATGGGGTGGCACTAGGGATGGGGGTGATTGGGATGTGGCACTAGGGATGGGGGTGTGACACTAGGGAGATAGGGGGTGTGTAGGGATGGGGGGTGATAGGGATGGGGGTGTGGCACTAGGGATGGGGTGGACTAGGGGGGGTGTGCACTAGGGGCACTGGGGATAGGGATGGGGGTGTGGCAGGGATAAGGATAGGGATGGGGTGTGGCACTGGGGATGGGGGTGTGGCAATAAGGATTGGGGTGTGGCACTATAAGGATTGGGGTGGGATAGGGATGGGGGTGTGGCACTAGGGATAGGGATGGGGGTGTGACTAGGGATTAGGGATGGGGGTGTGGCACTAGGGATGTGCACTAGGGTGTGCACTAGGGATGGGGGTGATGCACTAGGGATGGGGGTGTGGCACTAGGGATGGGGGTGTGGCACTAGGGAGGGATAGG
Organism: Oncorhynchus tshawytscha; assembly: GCF_018296145.1. Classification (NCBI taxonomy): domain Eukaryota; kingdom Metazoa; phylum Chordata; class Actinopteri; order Salmoniformes; family Salmonidae; genus Oncorhynchus; species Oncorhynchus tshawytscha. The sequence continues at coordinate 28,244,122 of NC_056457.1, read as the reverse complement.
ATGGGGGTGTGGCACTAGGGATGTGACATTAGGGATGGGGGTGTGGCACTAGGGATGCACTAGGGGGTGTGGCTCTAGGGATGGGGGGATAGGGGGGGTGTGTGGCAATAGGGATGGGGTGTGACACTAGGGGGGGGTGGCAATAGGGATGGGGGTGTGGCACTAGGGATGGGGGTGTGGATGGGGTGTGGCAGGGATAGGGATAGGGATGGGGTGTGGCACTAGGGATGGGGTGGCACTAGGGATGGGGTGTGACACTGGGGATGGGGTGTGCATTGGGGATGGGGTGCAATAGGGAGGGATGGGGGTGTGGCTGGGGATGGGGGTGTATTGGGGATGGGGGTTGGGGTGTGGCACTAGGGATGGGGGTGGGGTGTGGCACTAGGGAGGGATAGGGGGGGTGTGACATGGTGGGGGATAGGGATGGGGGTGTGACTAGGGATGGGGATGTGCACTAGGGAAGGGGTGTGGCAATAGGGATAGGGGTGTGATATTAGGGATGGGGTGTGGCACTGGGGATAGGGATGGGGGGGTAGGGTTGCACTAGGGAGGGATAGGGATGGGGGTGTGGCACTAGGGATGGGGGTGTGGCTAGGGATGGGGTGTGGCAGGGATGGGGTGTGGGGGTGTGGCACTAGGGATGGGGGTGGGGTGGGGTGTGCACTATGGGAAATGGACTTGGGGTGTGGCACTAGGGATGGGGGGTAGGGATGACACTGGGGATGGGGGTGTGACTGGGGATGGGGTGGGGATGTGGGTGTGGCAGGGATAGGGATGGGGGTGTGGCAATATAGATGGGGTGCACTAGGGATGGGGGTGTGACACTGGGGATGGGGGTGTGACACTGGGGATGGGGGGTGTGACACTAGGGATGGTGGTGTTGCACTAGGGATAGGGGGTGTGTAGCACTAGGGATGGGGATGGGGTGTGGCACTATGGATGGGGGTGTGGATAGGGATGGGGGTGGGATAAGGATTGGGGTGTGGCACTAGGGATGGGGATTTGCAACTAGGGATGTGACACTGGGGATGGGGGTGTGACACTAGGGATGGGGATGGTGGTGGGGTGTGGCACTAGGGATGGGGTGTGTGGGGATGTGCACTGGGGATGGGGGTGACACTAGGAATGGGGGGCTAGGGATAGGGGTGTGACATTAGGGATGGGGGTGTGGCACTAGGGATGTGGGTGATGCACTAGGGATGGGGGTGATGGGGATGGGGGTGTGGCACTAGGGATGGGGGTGTGTAGGGATGGTGGTGTGGCACTAGGGATGGTGGTGTGGCACTAGAGATGGGGGTGTGGCACTAGGGATGGGGGTGTGACCCCATTAACAGACCCATCATTCTACACTAAGGTGCCGCGATGTGGTTTTATGGTGATATGTATTGTACCTTATTATAATACCATCCATGCGTCTATGTGTGTGTTTGTTGAATGTCGTCTCTGAAGGTTCAGTGCTTCTGAATACTGCATTTATACAGCTGAGTCGTGATGCTTCAAGGGGCACGTTGTAGAGAACAGAACACAGGCCAAGGTTGTGCTGTTTGCAGAGAGTTCTGTTGACAGGAATGTAGACACATTCTATGAGATGGCCCATTCTAAGAGATGGCCTTAGCTGTTGTCAGGTCATGTTCAAGTCCATCGGTTATAGAGATTAGACTAAATTCCATTGTCAGAATTGTGAAGTGCTATTACTCTTAGGATATAATTTATTTCTTCTTTTGAAACAAGATGGGAGCTGACAGTGAACACACACTCTTAGCTATTGCATGACTGCGCTACTGAATATGTGGGTTGTGTTGCGCCAGCTACTCGTTTAATCATAATAAAGTCTTGATTCAGAAGTTTGATAGTCATTGACATTGAGCAGAAACATCAAAGTAAGAACTTCAATGCCTTTGTTTATAGACTGAGGTAAATCCCCAGGAGCAGCGGGCTGAAGAAATACTTAGTGGTGCCGCGCTGTGGTTTTATCATTATATTTATACAGTAACTTATTATAAAACCATCCGTGTTTCCTTTTTTAGCACACCGACAGGAAGTTAAGAGCAGAACACAGGCAGCAGGGGACTTTTTTGCATATTCCTTTCCTTTTCTCCTCCTTGTGTTTTTCTGACTGTATATAGTGTCATGGGAGGCCAGTTCCCTCTCTCCAACCGTCCCTCTCTCCAACCGTCCCTCTCTCCAACCGTCCCTCTCTCCAACTGTCCCTCTCTCCAACCGTCCCTCTCTCCAACCGTCCCTCTCTCCAACCGTCCCTCTCTCCAACCGTCCCTCTCTCCAACATCCCTCTCTCCAACCGTCCCTCTCTCCAACCGTCCCTCTCTCCAACCGTCCCTCTCTCCAACCGTCCCTCTCTCCAACCGTCCCTCTCTCCATCCGTCCCTCTCTCCAACCGTCCCTCTCTCCAACCGTCCCTCTCTCCAACCGTCCCTCTCTCCAACCGTCCCTCTCTCCATCCATCCCTCTCTCCAACCGTCCCTCTCTCCATCCATCTCTCCAACCGTCCCTCTCTCCATCCATCCCTCTCTCCATCCGTCCCTCTCATCCAACCGTCCCTCTCTCCAACCGTCCCTCTCTCCAACCATCCCTCTCTCCAACCGTCCCTCTCTCCATCCATCCCTCTCTCCAACCGTCCCTCTCTCCATCCATCCCTCTCTCCAACCGTCCCTCTCTCCATCCATCCCTCTCTCCAACCGTCCCCTCTCTCCATCCATCCCTCTCTCCAACCGTCCCTCTCTCCAACCATCCCTCTCTCCAACCGTCCCTCTCTCCAACCGTCCCTCTCTCCAACCGTCCCATCTCTCCATCCATCCCTCTCTCCAACCGTCCCTCTCTCCATCCATCCCTCTCTCCATCCATCTCTCTCTCCATCCGTCCCTCTCTCCATCCATCCCTCTCTCCATCCGTCCCTCTCCATCCAACCGTCCCTCTCTCCAACCATCCCTCTCTCCATCCATCTCTCTCTCCAACCGTCCCTCTCTCCATCCATCCCTCTCTCCAACCGTCCCTCTCTCCATCCATCCCTCTCTCCAACTGTCCCTCTCTCCAACCGTCCCTCTCTCCAACCGTCCCTCTCTCCATCCATCCTCTCTCCAACCATCCCTCTCTCCATCCATCCCTCTCTCCAACTGTCTCTCTCTCCAACCGTCCCTCTCTCCAACCGTCCCTCTCTCCAACCGTCCCTCTCTCCAACGTCCCCTCTCCATCCATCTTCAATCCCTCTCTCCAACCGTCCCTCTCTCCAACCGTCCCTCTCTCCAACCGTCCCTCTCTCCATCCATCCCTCCCTCCTTCCATCCCCCCTTATTTCTCTCCATCCCTCCATCCTAACTTCAGTTGTACACTTTGATTTGGGGAGTCTCAGCAGTGACTCAGTAAGTGTCCATGAGACATCAAAGAAGGGAGGGAAGAGAGGAGTGGATGACAAAAATGAAACAGGCAATGATGGAGTGTGTCCATTACTCTAATTTGTGCTCTCCTTTTCTCTATTCCCTACATCCTCTCTCCTCTTCTCTGCCCATATTCAAACACTTATTTTTTGTAAATAACCATCAGTGGAGTGTCAAAGGGAGGCAGCTGCCTTCAGTTTATAACTAATTATCTAGTCTTGGGTCTCTCTCTCTCTCTCTCTCTCACACACACACACACACACACACACACACACACACACACACACACACACACACACACACACACACACACACACACACACACACACACACACTGCACACCCTCTCTTTCTGTCTCTCTCTCTATCTATCTCTCTCAGCCCCCCTCTCCTCTCCATCTTCACTCCTCTCGTCCTCCTAGGCAGGCCCTGCCATTCATTTGTAAAGCAGTGTAATTAACAAGCATTCAGCAAGGAAAGGTCATAGGTGTCTGTGTTTTGGGACTCCTGCCAAGAGGAAGGGGAAATACACAATGTGGAAAAGGTCGTTTTACATCCTCCTATTTATTGCTGCCGTTAGACAACGTGCTCTATAGATATTACAGTACATTACAACATCTCTGCCCTCTCTAAACAGTAACATGGTAAATGACCCTCTCTATCACTGGGGATCAGCACAATATACACTAGAAATATCGCTGTCAGGAACAGTATCTGCTATTGTAGCGCCACTGACTTTCTCCTCATCCCTCTCCTCTCTCTTCCTCACTCTCTCCTCCCTCCCCCTCCTCTCTCCTCCTCCTAACCCTCTCTCTTCCTCACTCTCTCCACCTCCCCTCCCTCTCTCTTCCTCACTCTCCCCTCCCTCCTCCTCCTCCCTCCTCCTCTTCCTCTCTCTCCTCCTCTCCTCCTCCCCCCCCCCCTCTCTCTCTTCCTCACTCTCTCCACCTCCTCCTCTCTCTCTTCCTCACTCTCTCCACCTCCCCCTCATCTCTTTTCCTCACTCTCTCCTCCTCCGCCTCCCCTCCACTCATCCTCCTCTCCCCCTCCTCTCCTCTTCCTCACTCTCCTCCACTCTCCTCCCCCTCCTCCTCCTCTTCCTTCCTCCTCTCTCCTTATCCCTCCCCCATCCCCCTCTCTCTCCTCATTCACCTCCCCTCTCTCATCATCATCCCCCTCATCCCCCTCCCCTCCTCATCCCCCACCTCTATCCTCATCCCTCTCTCCTCATCCTCTCTCCTCATCCCTATCTCCTCCTCATCCCTCCCCCTTGCCTCTCCTCATCCCTCTCTCCTCCTCCGCCTCTCCTTCCTCCTCTCTCCTCATCCCCCATCCTCATCCCTCTCTCCTCATCCTCTCCCCATCCCTATCCCCTCATCCCTCTTCTCTCCTCATTCTTCCTCCCTCTCCTTATCCCCTCATCACTCCTCATTCACCTCCCTCCCCCTCATCACTGTCCTCCTCCCCCTCATCCCCCTCCCCTCCTCTCTCCTCCTCTCACTCTCCTCTCCTCATCCCTCTCTCCTCATCTCTCTCCCCTCTCCTCCTCCCTACCTCCCTACCTCCTCGTCCCTCTTCTCCTTCCTCTCTCCTCATCCCCCCCCTCCCTCTCTCTCCCCCTCCGTCTCTCCTCCTGCCCCTCCCTCTCTCCTCCTCCCACTCTCCTCTCCTCATCAATCAATCAATCAATCAATCAATCAATCAAATGTATTTGTAAAGCCTTTTTTACATCAGCCGATGTCACAAAGTGCTGTACAGAAACCCAGCCTAAAACCCCAAACAGCAAGCAATGTTGATGTAGAAGCACGGTGGCTAGGAAAAACTTCCTAGAAAGGCAGGAACCTAGGAAGAAACCTAGAGAGGAACCAGGCTCTGATGAGTGGCCAGTCCTCTTCTGGCTGTGACGGTTCGAGATTATAACAGTACTTGGTCAAGATGTTCAAACGTTCATACATGACCAGCTGGGTCAAATAATAATAATAATCACAGTGGTTGTAGAGGGTGCAAAAGGTCAGGACCTCAGGAGTCAATGTCAATTGGCTTTTCATAGCCGAGCGTTCAGAGTTAGAGACAGCAGGTGCAGTAGAGAGAGAGAGAGAGAGAGTAGATAACAGCAGGCCGGGACAAGGTAGCACGTCCGGTGAACAGGTCAGAGTTCCATAGCCGCAGGCAGAACAGTTGAAACTGGAGCAGCAGCACGACCAGGTGGACTGGGGACAGCAAGGAGTCATCAGGCCAGGTAGTCCTGAGGCATGGTCCCTCTCTTCTCCTACCCCTCCTCTCTCATCATTCCTCTCTTCATCCCCCTCCCTTCTCCATCTTCACTCCTCTCGTCCTCCTAGGCAGGCCCTGCCATACATTTGTAAAGCAGTGTAATTAACAAGCGTTCAGCAAGGAAAGGTCATAGGTGTCTGTGTTTTGGGACTCCTGCCAAGAGGAAGGGGAAATACACAATGTGGAAAAGGTCGTTTTACATCCTCCTATTTATTGCTGCCGTTAGACAACGTGCTCTATAGATATTACAGTACATTACAACATCTCTGCCCTCTCTAAACAGTAACATGGTAAATGACCCTCTCTATCACTGGGGATCAGCACAATATACACTGTAGAAATATCGCTGTCAGGAACAGTATCTGCTATTGTTGCGCCACTGACTTTCTCCTCATCCCTCTCCTCTCTCCTCATCCCTCTCTCCTCTCCCCTCATCCCTCTCTCTGCCTCCCCCTCATCTCTCCTCATCCCTCTCTCCACACTCCCTATCTACTCTCCTCATCCCCCTCTCCTCTCCTCCTCTCGCTCTTCCTCCACCTCCTCTCTTGGCATCCCTCTCTCCTCATCCCTATCACTCTCTCCTCATCCCCTCCCTCTCTCCTCCTTCTCCTCCTCTCTCCTCATCCCTCTCTCCTCGTCCCTCTCTCCTCTTCACTCTCTCCTCCTTCCCCTCCTCTCTCCTCATCTCTCTCCTCCTCCTACTCCCTCTCTCCTACTCTCTCTCCTCGTCCTTCTCTCCTCATCCCCCTAACTCTCCCCTCACCCATCTCTCCTCATCCCCCTACCTCTCTCCTCCTCCATCTCTCCTCATCACTCTCTCCTCTTCCCTCCCCTCTCCTCATCCCTCTCTCCTCACCCATCTCTGCTCATCCCCCTACCTCTCTCCTCCTCCCTCTCTCCTACCCCCCTCTCTCCTACTCTCTCTCCTCATCCTTCTCTCCTCATCCCCCTACCTCTCTCCTCCTCCGTCTCTCCTCATCCCTCTCTCCTCTTCCCTCCCCTCTCCTCCTCTAATGAGTTCCCTTTTCATACGTTGATGACATTGCCTCCCGATCCCCCAGTGTAGACAAACGCTTGTCCTCTCTAATGGTGCTGGACAGATTCAGGCCTCTCACTGTCCGGGGTTTAACCTCATTGGGAAAATGAGCCAAGTGTGTGGTGTGTATGGAGAGTTTATCCAATGATATCGCATTGTACCCTGGAGGTATAGTAGACTGGAGAAGAGAGGACTAGAGGTGCTGGGGGGGGGGTATAGTAGACTGGAGAGGACAGGACTAGAGGTGCTGGGGGGGGTATAGTAGACTGGAGAAGACAGGACTAGAGGTGCTGGGGGGGGTGGAGAAGACAGGACTAGACTAGGAGAAGACAGGACTAGAGGTGCTGGGGGGTATAGTAGACTGGAGAAGACAGGACTAGAGGTGCTAGACTGGGGGGGTATAGTAGACTGGAGAAGACAGGACTAGAGGTGCTGGGGGGTATAGTAGACTGGAGAAGACAGGACTAGAGGTGCTGGGGGGGTATAGTAGACTGGAGAAGACAGGACTAGAGGTGCTGGGGGTATAGTAGACTGGAGAAGACAGGACTAGAGGTGCTGGGGGGGGGTATAGTAGACTGGAGAAGACAGGACTAGAGGTGCTGGGGGGGGTATAGTAGACTGGAGAAGACAGGACTAGAGGTGACTAGAGGTGCTGGGGGGTATAGTAGACTGGAGAAGACAGGACTAGAGGTGCTGGGGGTATAGTAGACTGGAGAGACAGGACTAGAGGTGCTGGGGGGTATAGTAGACTGGAGAAGACAGGACTAGAGGTGCTGGGGGGGGTATAGTAGACTGAGAAGACAGGACTAGAGGTGCTGGGGGGGTATAGTAGACTGGAGAAGACAGGACTAGAGGTGCTGGGGGGTATAGTAGACTGGAGAAGACAGGACTAGAGGTGCTGGGGGGTATAGTAGACTGGAGAAGACAGGACTAGAGGTGCTGGGGGGTATAGTAGACTGGAGAAGACAGGACTAGAGGCTAGAGGTGGGGGTATAGTAGACTGGAGAAGACAGGACTAGAGGTGCTGGGGGGTATAGTAGACTGGAGAAGACAGGACTAGAGGTGCTGGGGGTATAGTAGACTGGAGAAGACAGGACTAGAGGTGCTGGGGGTATAGTAGACTGGAGAAGACAGGACTAGAGGTGCTGGGGGGGTATAGGTGGAGAAGACAGGACTAGAGGTGCTGGGGGGTATAGTAGACTGGAGAAGACAGGACTAGAGGTAGCTGGAGAAGACAGGACTAGAGGTGCTGGGGGGGGTATAGTAGACTGGAGAAGACAGGACTAGAGGTGCTGGGGGGGGTATAGTAGACTGGAGAAGACAGGACTAGAGGTGCAGGACTAGAGGTGCTGGGGGGTATAGTAGACTGGAGAAGACAGGACTAGAGGTGCTGGGGGGTATAGTAGACTGAGAGAAGACAGGACTGGAGAAGACAGGACTAGAGGTGCTGGGGGGTATAGTAGACTGGAGAAGACAGGACTAGAGGTGCTGGGGGGTATAGTAGACTGGAGAAGACAGGACTAGAGGTGCTGGGGGGTATAGTAGACTGGAGAAGACAGGACTAGAGGTGCTGGGGGGTATAGTAGACTGGAGAAGACAGGACTAGAGGTGCTGGGGGTATAGTAGACTGGAGAAGACAGGACTAGAGGTGCTGGGGGGTATAGTAGACTGGAGAAGACAGGACTAGAGGTGCTGGGGGTATAGTAGACTGGAAGAAGACAGGACTAGAGGTGCTGGGGGGTATAGTAGACTGGAGAAGACAGGACTAGAGTATAGTAGTGTAGAGAAGACAGGACTAGAGGTGCTGGGGGGTATAGTAGACTGGAGAAGACAGGACTAGAGGTGCTGGGGGGTATAGTAGACTGGAGAAGACAGGACTAGACTAGACTGGAGGACATGACTAGAGGTGCTGGGGGGTATAGTAGACTGGAGAAGACAGGACTAGAGGTGCTGGGGGGGTATAGTAGACTGGAAAAGACAGGACTAGAGGTGCTGGGGGTATAGTAGACTGGAGAAGACAGGACTAGAGGTGCTGGGGGGGTATAGTAGACTGGAGAAGACAGGATTAGAGATACTGAATATACTGTAGACTAGTAGAGGCTACTAGAGACTAATATAGGCTTGTAGAGACTAATATACTGTAGACTAGTAGACAGATAGTAGAGACTAATAGAGGCAAGTAGAGACTAATATAGGCTGGTAGAGGTTAATATAGGCTAGTAGAGGCTAATATAGACTAGTAGAGTCGAATATACTGTAGAGGCTAGTAGAGGCTACATAGAGGCTAGTATAGGCTACGTAGAGGCTGGTAGAGTCTAGTAGAGACTCATTCAGGGTAATGGAGACTGTAGGCTAGTAGAGGTTATTAGAGAATATTAGAAACTAGTAGAGGCTAGTAAAGACTAGTATCGGCTACTAGAGACTAATATAAGCTAGTAGAGCCTTATATCGTTTAGTAGAGACAAATATACTGTAGGCTAGAATAGCCTATTAGAGAATATTGGAGGCTAGTAGAGGCTAATATTCTGAAGGCTTGTAGAGGTTATTAGAGATTAGTAGAGTCTATTAGAAGCTAGTAGAGGCTAATATACTGAATGCTAGTAGAGGATATTAGATGCTATTATAAGCTAGTATAGGCAAGAAGAGACTAGTAAAGGATATTAGATGCTATTAGAGGCTAGTACTAGTAGAGGCTCAAAGAGGCTTGTACAGGCTAGAAGAAGCTAGTGGAAGATATTAGAGGCTAGTAGAGTCTATTAGAGGCTACTGGATGATAATATACTGTAGGCTATTAGAAGCTAATATAGGCTAGCAGAGGCTAATATAGGCTAGCAGAGGCTAATATAGGCTAGTAGAGACAAATATAGGCTAGTAGAGACTAATATAGGCCAGTAGAGGCTAATATAGGTCAGTAGAGACTAATATACTGTAGACTAGTATAGGCTAATAGAGCCTACATAGAAGCCATTAGAAGCTAGTAGAGGATATCAGAGGCTAGTTCAGGCTAATATACTGTAGGCTAATAGAGGTTATTAGAGGGTAGTAGAAGCTAGAAAGGCCAGTAGAGGCTAATATAGGCTATTAGCGGATAATATAGGCCAGTAGAGGCTAATAGAGAATATTAGAAGCTAGTAGAAGATATTACAGGCTAGTAAAGGATAGTAGAGGCAAATATACTGTGGGCAAGTAGAGACTAATATAGGCTAGTAGAGTCTAATATAGGCTAGTAGAGACTAATATAGGCTACTAGAATCTAATATAGGCTAGTAGAGACTAATATAGACAAGTAGTCTAATATAGGCTAGTAGAGTCTAATATAGGCTAGTAGAGACTAATATAGGCTAGTAGAGTCGAATATAGGCTAGTAGAGACTAATATACTATAGACTAGTAGAGGCTAGTAGAGGCTAATTTAGGCTAGTAGAGGCTGTTATAGGCTAGTAGAGACTTATATCTGTATCAGTAGAGACTTCTATCTTAAAATGATCTGCCGAAAAATTTTGCAACCCCCTATTACTAGCCTGTTCAACCTGTGTGAGTTTACCAAAGATTGGAAAGGTGCAGCAGTCATCCCACTCTTCAAAGGGGGACACACTCTAGACCCAAACTGCTACAGACCTATATCTATCCTACCCTGCCTTTCTAAGGTCTTCGAAAGCCAAGTTAACAAAAAGATTAACGACCATTTCGAATCCCACCGTACCTTCTTGCGATGCAATCTGGTTTCAGAGCTGGTCATGGGTGCACCTCAGCCACGCTCAAGGTCCTAAAAGATATCATAACCTCCATTGATAAGAGACAATACTGTGCAGTCGTATTCATCGACCTGGCCAAGGCTTTCGACTCTGTCAATCACCACATTCTTATCGGTAGACTCAACAGCCTTGGTTTCTCAAATGACTGCCTCGCCTGGTCCACCAACTACTTCTTTGATAGAGTTCAGTGTGTAAAATCGGAGGTTCTGTTGTCCGGACCTCTGGCAGTCTCTATGGGGGTGCCACAGGGTTAAATTCTCGGGCCGACTCTCTTCTCTGTATACATCAATGATGTCGCTCTTGCTGCGGGCGATTCTCTAATCCACCTCTACGCAGACGACACCATTCTGTTTACTTCTGGCCCTTCTTTGGACACTGTGTTAACTAACCTCCAGACGAGCTTCAATGCCATACAACTCTCCTTCCGTGGCCTCCAACTGCTCTTAAATGCAAGTAAAACTAAATGCATGCTCTTCAACTGATCGCTGCCCGCACCTGCCTGCCTGTCCAGCATCAATACTGGACGGTTCTGACTTAGAATATGTGGACACCTACAAAGACCTAGGTGTCTGGTTAGACTGTAAACTCTCCTTCCAGACTCACATTAAGCATCTCCAATTCAAAATTAAATCTAGAATCTGCTTCCTATTTCGCAACAAAGCATCCTTCACTCATGCTGCCAAACATACCCTCGTAAAACTGATCATACTACTGATCCTCGATTTCGGCGATGTCATTTACAAAATAGCCTCCAACACCCTACTCAGCAAATTGGATGCAGTCTATCACAGTGCCATCCGATTTGTTACCAAAGCCCCGTATACTACCCACCACTGCGACCTGTATGCTCTCGTTGGCTGCACCTCGCTTCATGCTCGTCGCCAAACCGACTGGCTCCAGGTCATCTACAAGTCTTTGCTAGGTAAAGCCCTGACTTATCTCAGCTCACTGGTCACCATAGCAGCTCCAGGAGGTATATTTCACTGGTCATCCCCAAAGCCAATTCCTACTTTGGCTGTCTTTCCTTCCAGTTCTCTGCTGCCAATGACTGGAACAGACTGCAAAAATCAGTGAAGCTGGACACTCATATCTCCCTCACTAACTTTAAGCACCAGCTGTCAGAGCAGCTCACAGATCACTGCACCTTTACATAGCCCATCTGTAAATAGTCCATCCAACTTCCTCATCCCCATACTGTATTTATTTATTTATCTTGCTCCTTTGCACCCCAGTATCTCTACTTGCACATTAATCTTCTGCACATCTACCATCCCAGTGTTTAATTGCTGTATTGTAATTACTTCCCCACCATGGCCTGTTTATTGCCTAACCTCCCTTATCCTACCTCATTTGCACATGCTGTATATAGACTTTTTCTACTGTATTATTGACTGTATGTTTGTTTATTCCATGTGTAACTCTGTGTAACTCTGTGTTGTTGTTTGTGTCGAACTGCTTTGCTTTATCTTGGCCAGGTCGCAGTTGTAAATGAGAACTTGTTCTCAACTAGCCCACCTGGTTAAATAAAGGTGAAATAAATAAATGAAATAAAAATATCGGTGAGTAGAGCATAATTTAGGCTAGTAGAGACGAATTTACTGTTGGCTAGTAGAGGCTAGTAGAGGCTATTAGAGGCTAATAGATGCTAGACGCTATGGGATTAGAGGCTGGAAAAGAAAGAAACAGACATGTAGCTCTCACTGAAATTATAATACATAAAAGGAGAGGAGAGGGTGGATCTCTTTCTGGAAGTGGTGTCGTTTCAATTACATTTGGCTGGAGAAAACCAAGTCAACACTCAGGGCTGATATCTTTCTCTGTCTGTCTCGCTCTCTCTCTCCCTCCATCCCTCCCCTCTCCAGGTTGCAGGGGTTCATACAGTAGTCAGCATAGCCATTGTGGTCCAGACCTGCATCCACTAGGATCCTCTGACCACCAAATAGAGCCCCCCTATGAGGACAGAGTCAACCTCTATCACAAAGGACCTATGAGGGGACTGGGCAACAATACTGGTAAGACTATAAATATATGCACGCATGCACACACACACGCACGGACATGCACACAAACACACACACACACACAGATGCACACACATCTGTATTCAGTAGACACATTTATATAAAATATAAAAATACCGAAACAGACAGGCACATACTCTCTGTTGTTATCATCTGTGCATATTCACTTTAATAACTCTACCTACATGTATATATTACCTCAGCTAACCGGTTCCCCTGCTCATTGACTCTGTACCGGTTCCCCTGCTCATTGACTCTGTACCGGTTCCCTCGCTCATTGACTCTGTACCGGTTCCCTGCTCATTGACTCTGTACCGGTTCCCCTGCTCATTGCCCCTGCTCATTGACTCTGTACCGGTTCCCTCGCTCATTGACTCTGTACCGGTTCCCCTGCTCATTGACTCTGTACCGGTTCCCCTGCTCATTGACTCTGTACCGGTTCCCTCGCTCATTGACTCTGTACCGGTGCCCTCGCTCATTGACTCTGTACCGGTGCCCCTGCTCATTGACTCTGTACCGGTTCCCTCGCTCATTGACTCTGTACCGGTTCCCCTGCTCATTGACTCTGTACCGGTGCCCCTGCCCCGGTTCCCCTGCTCATTGACTCTGTACCGGTGGTTACCGGTTCCCTGCTCATTGACTCTGTCCTGGTTCCCTCGCTCATTGACTCTGTACCGGTGCCCCTGCTCATTGACTCTGTACTGGTTCCCTCGCTCATTGACTCTGTCTGTCCCCTGCTCATTGACTCTGTACTGGTTCCCCGCTCATTGACTCTGTACCGGTGCCCCTGCTCATTGACTCTGTACCGGTTCCCTGCTCATTGACTCTGTACTGCTCATTGACTCTGTGTCCTGCTCATTGACTCTGTACCTGGTTGCCCTCGCTCATTGACTCTGTACCGGTGCCCCTGCTCATTGACTCTGTACCGGTGGTGACTCCCTGGTTCGCTCATTGACTCTGTACCGGTGCCCCGCTCATTGTGTCCCCCTGCTCATTGACTCTGTACCGGTGCCCCTGCTCATTGACTCTGTACCGGTGCCCCTGCTCATTGACTCTGTACCGGTGCCCCGCTCATTGACTCTGTTGACTCTGTCCCCCTGCTCATTGACTCTGTACCGGTTCCCCTGCTCATTGACTCTGTACCGGTAACCCCTGCTCATTGACTCTGTACCGGTAACCCTGCTCATTGACTCTGTACCGGTGCCCCCCTGCTCATTGACTCTGTACCGGTGCCCCTGCTCATTGACTCTGTACCGGTGCCCCTGCTCATTGACTCTGTGACCTGGTGCCCCTGCTCATTGACTCTGTACCGGTGCCCCTGCTCATTGACTCTGTACCGGTGCCCCTGCTCATTGACTCTGTGATTCTGTACCGGTGCCCCTGCTCATTGACTCTGTACCGGTGCCCCTGCTCATTGACTCTGTACCGGTGCCCCTGCTCATTGACTCTGTACCGGTGCCCCTGCTCATTGACTCTGTACCGGTGGTGATTCCCCTGCTCATTGATTCTGTACCGGTGCCCCTGCTCATTGACTCTGTACCGGTGCCCCTGCTCATTGACTCTGTACCGGTGCCCCTGCTCATTGATTCTGTACCAGTGCCCCTGCTCATTGACTCTGTACCAGTGCCCCTGCTCATTGACTCTGTACCGGTGCCCCTGCTCATTGACTCTGTACCGGTGCCCCTGCTCATTGACTCTGTACCCCTGTGCCCCTGCTCATTGACTCTGTACCGGTGCCCCTGCTCATTGACTCTGTACCGGTGCCCCTGCTCATTGATTGACTCTGTACCAGTGCCCCTGCTCATTGACTCTGTACCGGTGCCCCTGCTCATTGACTCTGTACCGGTGCCCCTGCTCATTGACTCTGTACCAGTGCCCCTGCTCATTGACTCTGTACCGGTGCCCCTGCTCATTGACTCTGTACCGGTGCCCCTGCTCATTGACTCTGTACCGGTGCCCCTGCTCATTGACTCTGTACCGGTGCCCCTGCTCATTGACTCTGTACCGGTGCCCCTGCTCATTGACTCTGTACCGGTGCCCCTGCTCATTGATTGACTCTGTACCGGTGCCCCTGCTCATTGACTCTGTACCGGTGCCCCTGCTCATTGACTCTGTACCGGTGCCCCTGCTCATTGACTCTGTACCGGTGCCCCTGCTCATTGACTCTGTACCGGTTCCCCTGCTCATTGACTCTGTACCGGTGCCCCTGCTCATTGACTCTGTACCGGTGCCCCTGCTCATTGACTCTGTACCGGTGCCCCTGCTCATTGACTCTGTACCCGTGCCCCTGCTCATTGACTCTGTACCGGTGCCCCTGCTCATTGACTCTGTACCGGTAACCCCTGTATACAGTCTCACTATTGTTATTTTACTGCTGCTCTTGAATTACTTGTTACTTTTATCTCTTATTCTTATCCGTATTTTTTTGAAACTGCATTGTAGGTTAGGGGCTCGTAAGTAAACATTTCACTGTAAGGTCTGTTGTATTCGGTCCATGTGACAAATAGAATTAGATTTGACATAAACGTGTATTATTCATACATTTATTTACTTGATTTCTTCTTCTTTTTTTGTGTAATTGTATTGTTCTTTAGTTGTAGTGTTCCTCGTTTTTTTGTGTGTTGCTGTTCATTAGTGTCCGTTAGTATTCCGTATTTTGTCATGTGCTGTGTGGACTCTAGAAAGTGTACATGGTGCTGCAGTGGATAGCAGCCGTTTTACAGGCTCTCCATATTCTGCTATTTTGTGTGTTTTTTTTACCCTGATCTTAAAATGTTTTGTACATAATGTCTCCGCCGTCATTTCCTATGACTGAAAACAGCTTCCGGACATCAGAAGAAGCGATCACTAACCTCACTTTTGGACAAAAATGTCTACGTCAACGTGTCGGCATCTCTGGACACTCTCCTTACTCCGGACCAGGCACTAATCCCTGGGACTGGAAAGAAAAAGAAAGGGTGAAAGAGAGGCAGGGGAGCCAGCACACTGATGAGACTCTATTGGCAAACGTGCATTTACTGGAGAACAAACTGGATATGCTCTGTTCGAGACTATCCTATCAACGGGACCTTAAAAACTGTAATATCCTGTGTTTTCCCTGAGTCGTGGTTGAATGAGGCCATGGATATATACGTCTCGCTAGTTTTTCTATGCATCGTCAAGACCGGATGGCAGACTCGGGTAGACGAAGGGATGAGGGGTGTGTCTCTTTGGTAACAACAGCTGGTGCACGATCTCTAAATTTAAGTAAGTCTCGAGTTTTTGCTCGCCTGAGTTAGAATACCTCATCATATTTTGCAGACCATTTACCAAGAGAGTTTTCATCTGTATTTTTCATAGCTGTTTATTCTCCACCATAACCGACGCTGGCACTAAGACCGCACTCCAATAGCTGTATAGTGCGATAAGAAAAAAAGAAAATGCACATTCATAGGTGGTGTTTGTCATAGCCTGTGATTTTAATGCAGGGTAACTGAAATCAGTTTTATGTCATTTTTACCAGCATGTCACCTGTGCAATCTAGAGGCGACAAAACTTTAGATAACGTTTACTACTACGCCTGTTCTGATGCGCGACGGATGTGGCAGGGTTTGAAAACTATCCCGGATTACTAAGGGAAACCCAGCCTTCAGAAGCACAGCTCCTACTAGACCTAAATGCCTTCAATGCTCGCTTCAAGGCAAGCAACACTGAACCATGCATGAGAGCACCAGCTGTTCCGGACGACTGTGGCTTTTGTCAATAAGACCTTTGAACAAATTAACAGCAGGACCCGTACTCAGATCATGCAATGTCTTCACTGACATTTTCAACCTATCCCTGACAAGGTCTGTAATACCAACTTGTTTCAAGTGGACCATCATTGGTCCCCGAGCCCAAGAATGCCAAGGTAACCTGCCTAAATGACTATAGTCCCATAGCATTCACATCTATACCCATGAAATACTTTGAAAGGCTGGTCATGGCTCACATCAACATCATCATCCAAACACACACTGGACCCACTCCAATCCGCATACTACCCTAACAGATCCACAGATGACGCAATCTCTATTGCACTCCACACTTCCCTCAACCACTTGGACTAAAGGAATACCTATGTAAGAATGCTGTTTGTTGACTACAGCTCAGCATTCCCCTCCAAGCTCATCCCTCTGCAACTAGATACTGGATTTACTGAAGGGACACCCCCAGGCGGCGAGGGTAGGCAGCAACACTTCTGCCATGTTGACCATCAACAAGAGGTCCCCTCAGGGGTGTGTGCTTAGTACTCCTGTACTCCCTGTTCACCCACGACTGTGTGGCTGCGCGCGACTCCAACACTATAATTTAG
>NC_056457.1:28189813-28224813 GCF_018296145.1 Oncorhynchus tshawytscha | reverse complement strand
TGCATTATGACACGTTTGAGTGTTTGCTACCGTGCAAACAAAATGATAAAATACACAATTTACCGTTATTGCATTAGTTAGTTTGATGCAAGTGTGTCCGTTTTATATTGTAAAACACCCAATGAGATGAATTAGCATTTTCTTTCCAGCAAACAGTAGGAAATCTCTTAGTGAGCATTAAGTGATTGAGAACAGTGTGTTTAAAGATAGTTAGAATTACCACTGCAGGGTCTAATAGGGATACATAATGAATACGTGATGGCTCATTCATTCACACACACACACACACACACACACACACACACACACACACACACACACACACACACACACACACACACACACACACACACACACACACACACACACACACACACACACACACATACACACACACACACATACACACACACACACACACACACACACACACACACACACACACACACACACACACACACACACACACACACACACACACACACACACACACACACACACACACACACACACACACACACACACACACACACACACACACACACACACACACACACACACACACACACACACACACACACATAGATAGAGATAGTGCTGACGTTGGGAACAGTGTAGTCATTCATTATGTTATAGTTCTACATTATAGTGTCATTACCCTGCTCTGTATTCCAGTAATTGTTGCTAGAAGTCTCTTTTGGTTTCTATAACACTGCATTGAGTTCACTCTAAAGCCTGCAATGCATAGTTTATTGTTGGTTGTGGTGTAATCACAGGAGGCTGCTGAGGGGAGGAAGGTGCAACATAATGGCCACGGAGTAGCTCAGGTCAATGTGGCCTATTTCAAGCTATTACTTTTATAGTAGCCAGTGGTGTAAAGCACTTAAGTAAAAATATATTAAAGTACTACTTAAGTAGTTTTTTGGGGTATCTGTACTTTACTATTTATATTTTTGACAACTTTTACTTTTACTTCACTACATTCCTAAAGAAAATAAAGTACTTTTTTTCTCCATGTGTTTTCCCTGACACCCAAAAGTTACATTTTGAATGCTTAGCGAGACAGGAGATTTGCCTAATTCGCACAATTATAAAGAGAACATCCCTGGTCATCCCTAATGCCCCTGATCTGGCAGACTCACTAAACACATGCTTTGTTTGCCAGTTTGCATGGGCTTTGTTTGTAAATGATGTTTGAGTGTGGGAACATGCCCCTGGCTATCCATAAATTTAAAAAACTAGAAAATGGTGCCGTCTGCTTTGCTTTATATAAGAAATTTGAAATGTATACTTTTACTTTTGTTACTTAAATATATTTTACCAATTATATATACTTTTGATACATAAGTATATCTAATACCAACTACTTTTAGACTTTTACTCAAGTAGTATCTTACTGGGTGACTTTCACTTTTACTTGAGTCATTTTCCCATAAGGTACCTTTGCTTTTACTGGAGAATGACAATTTGGTACTTTTCACATCCATACAAACACACATTCACCTTCCATCCACACATGACCCTCCAGCTAAACTCTACTGCAACAGTGGAGCGAGAGGTTAGAGCATAGTTGGGTTTCTAGAAACCTTGTGCGAATACAGTTATTTTTCATTCATAGGAGTGGTGAGTTAATGGAAAGAACACTCTGTTTTCATTTGTCCCTAATTTGCATCACTCTCTCCTTCCCTAGCCATCACGTTTCAGTAGTATCTCAGGAAATATAGGAACCATCCTTGACAGTAAAGTCTGAATGACAGGCCTGGTGTGAAAGTGCAGAGTTACCATGAGTAATGTATTCCTCTACAGGACCTATTCTGTCACTTTGTCTATATGCTGCTCAGGGGAATTCAGTCTGACAACCAGCCTCAGCTTCAATCTAACACCAGTATTAACTCTTAATTCATCTGGCAGCACTTGTCTCTGCTATATGCCCACATTGCTACCAGAAACTCTAACCTAATCAGGTGAATTAGTGTGTGTGTGTGTGTGTGTGTGTGTGTGTGTGTGTGTGTGTGTGTGTGTGTGTGTGTGTGTGTGTGTGTGTGTGTGCGTGTGTGAATGTGTGTGTGTGTGTGTGTGTGTGTGTGTGTGTGTGTGTGTGTGTGTCAAGGAGACCAGAGTGTATTCTCTGGATAATTTATTAATTTATTCTCGAAAAAAAAGGATTATCTTTGTGCTGGAGGGAGAGCTGTCAGAGACTGACTGAACAGCATGGAGCCTGTCCCAGACACACGCACGCATACACACGCACACACATGTGCATTCATACACACACAAACACGCACATGCACGAACACACACAGGCACACACACACGTCCCTTAATCAAACATTACCTCTTTGGAGAGCTGCCGACACAGCTTACGCTGATCTGCCATCCCTGTCCACAACACCCTAGCAAAACCAAAGCCTACTTGAATGTAACAGAGCTCATTGGTGCCTCTTGTGGCCAGTGCCCATGTACTCTACCGACTTGTGGCCAGTTTCCATGTAATCTCCCGACTTGTGGCCAGTTTCCATGCACTCTCCCGACTTGTGGCCAGTTTCCATGTAATCTCCCGACTTGTGGCCAGTTTCCATGTACTCTCCCGACTTGTGGCCAGTTTCCATGTACCCTCTCGACGTCCTCAGACATGTATCACAGGTGACCTGATGGCTCATCAATATAACAATAACACCTAATATGACACCAAGCCGGCAGGGTAGCCTAGTGGTTAGGGGCGGCAGGGTAGCCTAGTGGTTAGGGGTGGCAGGGTAGCCTAGTGGTCAGGGGTGGCAGGGTAGCCTAGTGGTCAGGGGTGGCAGGGTAGCCTAGTGGTCAGGGGTGGCAGGGTAGCCTAGTGGTCAGGGGCGGCAGGGTAGCCTAGTGGTTAGAGCGTTGGACTAGTAACAGGAAGGTCCCCGAGTTGACAAAGTACAATTCTGTCTTTCTGCCCCTGAACAGGCAATTAACCCACTGTTCCTAGGACGTCATTGAAAAAAATAGTTTCTTCTTAACTGACTTGCCTAGTTAAATAAAGGTAAAATAAAAAGCCTTTTCAGGAGCAGCACGCACACAGTGAAAGTGTGTTTTGTATAAAACCAATTCCATTGGCTTATTCAGAATCACTCAGAATCTGTTGTATGACTTTAATAATGAGATCTGACATTCTAATAGAGAGGGAAAAAGAAACACACACACACACACAGAGAGAGGGAGATGGCTAAAGAGAAAGAAACAGGGAAAGGGAGAGAGAGGGAGAGGGAGAAACACTGGCAACTTAGCAAAAGTTCATAAATGTTTTAGAATTTATAATTGTGAACTTTTACAGTGGAGACAAAGGTGGAACTATTATACCTGTCTCCCATTATGGTGATCTCACCTCATACCTGTCTCCCATTATGGTGATCTCACCCTCAGCCTGTGGTCATTATGGTGATCTCACCCTCATACCTAGTCTCCCATTATGGTGATCTCACCTCATACCTGTCTCCCATTATGGTGATCTCACCTCAGGGTCTCCCATTATGGTAGCCTCATACCTGGTCCCATTATGGTGATCTCACCCTCATACCTGTCTCCCATTATGGTGATCTCACCCTCAGCCTGTGGTCATTATGGTGATCTCACCCTCATACCTGTGGTCCCATTATGGTGATCTCACCCTCAGCCTGTGGTCCCATTATGGTGATCTCAGGGTAGCCTACCTGTCTCCCATTATGGTGATCTCACCCTCATAGCCTGTGGTCCCATTATGGTGATCTCACCTCATACCTGTCTCCCATTATGGTGATCTCACCTCAACCTGTCTCCCATTATGGTGATCTCACCCTCATACCTGTCTCCCATTATGGTGATCTCACCTCATACCTGTTCCCATTATGGTGATCTCACCTCATAAAAATTATGGTGATCTCACCCTCATACCTGTCTCCCTGACTTGCCTATGGTGATCTCACCCTCATACCTGTCTCCCAAATGGTGATCTCACCTCATACCTGTCTCCCATTATGGTGATCTCTCACACAGTCATACCTGTCTCCCATTATGGTGATCTCACCTCATACCTGTTCCATTATGGTGATCTCACCCTCATACCTGTCTCCCATTATGGTGATCTCACCTCATACCTGTGTCCCATTATGGTGATCTCACCTCATACCTGTCTCCCATTATGGTGATCTCACCTCATACCTGTCTCCCATTATGGTGATCTCACCTCATACCTGTCTCCCATTATGGTGATCTCACCTCATACCTGTCTCCCATTATGGTGATCTCACCTCATACCTGTCTCCCATTATGGTGATCTCACCTCATACCTGTCTCCCATTATGGTGATCTCACCTCATACCTGTCTCCCATTATGGTGATCTCACCCTCATACCTGTCTCCCATTATGGTGATCTCACCCTCATAGTCTCCCATTATGGTGATCTCACCCTCATACCTGTCTCCCATTATGGTGATCTCACCTCATACCTGTCTCCCATTATGGTGAGACCTCATACCTGTCTCCCATTATGGTGATCTCACCCTCATACCTGTCTCCCAGGGAAAGGTGAGACCTGTCTCCCATTATGGTGATCTCACCCTCAGAAAGTCTCCCATTATGGTGATCTCACCTCATACCTGTCTCCCATTATGGTGATCTCACCCTCATACCTGTCTCCCATTATGGTGATCTCAAACACTGGCACCTTAGCTCCCAAATGGTGATCTCATAAATGTTCCCATTATGGTGATCTTATACCTGTCTCCCATTATGGTGAACTCATACCTGTCTCCCATTATGGTGATCTCACCTCATACCTGTCTCCCATTATGGTGATCTCACCCTCATACCTGTCTCCCATTATGGTGATCTCACCTCATACCTGTCTCCCATTATGGTGATCTCACCCTCATACCTGTCTCCCATTATGGTGATCTCACCTCATACCTGTCTCCCATTATGGTGATCTCACCTCATACCCTGTCTCCCATTATGGTGATCTCACCCTCATACCTGTCTCCCATTATGGTGATCTCACCCTCATACCTGTCTCCCATTATGGTGATCTCACCCTCATACCTGTCTCCCATTATGGTGATCTCACCCTCATACCTGTCTCCCATTATGGTGATCTCACCCTCATACCTGTCTCCCATTATGGTGATCTCACCCTCATACCTGTCTCCCATTATGGTGATCTCACCTCATACCTGTCTCCCATTATGGTGATCTCACCTCATACCTGTCTCCCATTATGGTGATCTCACCTCATACCTGTCTCCCATTATGGTGATCTCACCCTCATACCTGTCTCCCATTATGGTGATCTCACCCTCATACCTGTCTCCCATTATGGTGATCTCACCTCATACCTGTCTCCCATTATGGTGATCTCACCTCATACCTGTCTCCCATTATGGTGATCTCACCTCATACCTGTCTCCCATTATGGTGATCTCACCCTCATACCTGTCTCCCATTATGGTGATCTCACCCTCATACCTGTCTCCCATTATGGTGATCTCACCTCATACCTGTCTCCCATTATGGTGATCTCACCTCATACCTGTCTCCCATTATGGTGATCTCACCTCATACCTGTCTCCCATTATGGTGATCTCACCTCATACCTGTCTCCCATTATGGTGATCTCACCTCATACCTGTCTCCCATTATGGTGATCTCACCTCATACCTGTCTCCCATTATGGTGATCTCACCTCATACCTGTCTCCCATTATGGTGATCTCACCTCATACCTGTCTCCCATTATGGTGATCTCACCCTCATACCTGTCTCCCATTATGGTGATCTCACCCTCATACCTGTCTCCCATTATGGTGATCTCACCTCATACCTGTCTCCCATTATGGTGATCTCACCTCATACCTGTCTCCCATTATGGTGATCTCACCTCATACCTGTCTCCCATTATGGTGATCTCACCTCATACCTGTCTCCCATTATGGTGATCTCACCTCATACCCTGTCTCCCATTATGGTGATCTCACCTCATACCCATCTCCCATTATGGTGATCTCACCTCATACCTGTCTCCCATTATGGTGATCTCACCTCATACCTGTCTCCCATTATGGTGATCTCACCTCATACCTGTCTCCCATTATGGTGATCTCACCTCATACCTGTCTCCCATTATGGTGATCTCACCTCATACCCTGTCTCCCATTATGGTGATCTCACCTCATGCCCTGTCTCCCATTATGGTGATCTCACCTCATACCTGTCTTCCATTATGGTGATCTCACCTCATACCTGTCTCCCATTATGGTGATCTCACCTCATACCCGTCTCCCATTATGGTGATCTCACCTCATACCTATCTCCCATTATGGTGATCTCACCTCATACCTATCTCCCATTATGGTGATCTCACCTCATACCCATCTCCCATTATGGTGATCTCACCTCATACCCATCTCCCATTATTGTGATCTCACCTCATACCCGTCTCCCATTATGGTGATCTCACCTCATACCCGTCTCCCATTATGGTGATCTCACCTCATACCCGTCTCCCATTATGGTGATCTCACCTCATACCCGTCTCCCATTATGGTGATCTCACCTCATACCCATCTCCCATTATGGTGATCTCACCTCATACCCGTCTCCCATTATGGTGATCTCACCTCATACCCGTCTCCCATTATGGTGATCTCACCTCATGCCCGTCTCCCATTATGGTGATCTCACCTCATACCTCTCTTCCATTATGGTGATCTCACCTCATACCCGTCTCCCATTATGGTGATCTCACCTCATACCTGTCTCCCATTATGGTGATCTCACCTCATACCCGTCTCCCATTATGGTGATCTCACCTCATACCTGTGTCCCATTATGGTGATCGCACCTCATACCCGTCTCCCATTATGGTGATCTCATATCATACCCGTCTCCCATTATGGTGATCTCACCTCATACCTGTCTCCCATTATGGTGATCTCACCTCATACCTGTCTCCCATTATGGTGATCTCACCTCATACCCGTCTCCCATTATGGTGATCTCACCTCATACCCGTCTCCCATTATGGTGATCTCACCTCATACCCGTCTCCTATTATGGTGATCTCACCTCATACTGTTAAGGGTTATCTATTAACTAATATACTGAACAAAATATAAATGCAACAATTTCAAAGAGTTACAGTTCATTGCTTTTTTTGTTACATGTTTGTATTTTTAAACCTTTATTTAACTTGGCAAGTCAGTTAAGAGCAAATTCTTATATACAATGACGGCCTACCGTTCAGCACATTTTAGTCAAATAAGGAAATCGGTGAATTTATATCAATGCATTAGGCCCTAATCTATGGATTTCACATGACTGGGAATACAGGTATGCATCTGTTGGTTACAGACACCTGTAAAAAAAAAGGTAGGGGAGTGTTTTAGAAAATCAGTCTGTATCTGGTGTGACCACCATTTGCCTCATGCAGCACAACACATCTCCTTAACATAGAGTTGAACAGGCTGTTGATTGCAGCCTGTGGAATGTTGTCCCACTCCTCTTCAATGGCTGTGCAAAGTTGCTGGATATTGATCATACTGTGAAATGATCATTCTGTTTAATAAGCTTATTGATTTGCCACACCTGTCAGGTGGATGGATTATCTTGGTGAAGGAGAAATGCCCACTAACAGGGATGATAACAAATGTGTGCACATGGGACCAACACTTTACATGGTGCGTTTATATTTTTGTTCAGTGTAGTTTGCCTCTGTTTTCATAGAAAGAGCATAAGTATTCATACCCCTTGACTTATTCCACATTTTGTTTAGTTACAGCCTGAATTCAACATAGATTAAATATGTGTTCTCACCCGTCTTCTTACAATACCACATAATGACAAATTGAAAACATATTTTTAGAAATGTATTGAAAATACAGAAATATCTAATATACGTTAAGTATTCACACCCCAGAATCACATTTGACAGTGAATACAGCTGTTAACCTTTCTGGGTAAGTCTCTAAGAGCTTTGCAAACCTGGATTTTACAATAATTGCACTTTTTATTGTTGAAGCTCTGTCATATTGTTTCTGGATCATTGCTAGACAGCCATGTTTAAGTCTTGCCATAGGTTTTCAATCTGCTTTAAGTCAACTGTAACTAGGCCAATCAGGAACATTCAATGTTGTCTTGGTAACCAACTCCAGTCCATATTTGGCCTTGTGTTTTAGGTTATTGTCCTGCTGAAAGGTGAATTTGTCTCCCAGTGTCTGTTGGGAAGCAGACTGAACCAGGTTTTCCTCTAGGATTTTGCCTGTGCTTAGCTCTATTCCGTTTAATTTAAATACTTATTGAGTCAACACATTTCTGCTTTTACCACTTTGACATTATGGGCTATTGTATGTTGCCCAGTGACACTAACTCTCAATTTAATCAATTTTAAATGCAGGATGTAACACAATAATGTAACGATCGTCATTGGAAAGAGGTGAGGACCAAAGCGCGGCGTGGTAAGTGTTCATATCTTTTAATTAAGTAATAGAACACTTGAACAAAACAATAAACGACCAACGAACAGTCCCGTAAGGTGAATGACAAAAAACAATAAACAGGAAAATAATCACCCACATCTCAAAAGTGAAACCAGGCTACCTAAATATGGTTCTCAATCAGGGACAACGATAAACAGCTGCCTCTGATTGAGAACCATACCAGGCCAAACACAGAAATCCCAAAACATAGAAAAAGGAACATAGACTGCCCACCCCAACTCACGCCCTGACCATACTAAAACAAAGACATAAATAAAATAATTAAGGTCAGAACGTGACAAATAAAATCTGAAGAAAAAAAAACAAGGGGTGTGAATACTTTCTTAAGGCACTGTGTACAGTGTACAGTGTACAGTGTGTACAGCACTGTGTACAGTGATATAATTAAGTATCTTCCTGAAGGGGTTTTTAGTGTTGTCTGGAAACGCAACAGCTTCTTCGTAAGGTGAAGTATATTAGCTGGTTAGAAACATGTCAGTGTTTGTTTTTGAAAGGTTTGTCGCTGAGGTTTAAGAAAAGCATTAATTACTTTTTGAATGTTAATGTTTAACTAAATTTGTCTCAAGTGAAACATCACATTTTTCTCTTGAATGTTGAGTTTTAGCTCAAATTTCACCTGCCCACAGAAACACACAGACACACACAGATTATGCACACACAGACACACACACCCCGTCACACACAACTCTCACCTGCCCCTAGCATACACCTTGAAACATTGCCAAACAGACAATTTTTCAGAGTGGCTTTGAGGAAAGTTTTGCTCAAATCTATCCAAATCAAATCAAATTCATCACATGCACCAAATACAACAGTGAATACCTACAGTGAATGCTAACTTACAAACGCCTAACCAACAATGCAGTTGAAAAAACATGAATAATAATAAGAAATAAAAGGAACAAGGTAGTCTGATCTACAGGTTGTCTGTGAGGATAACATATCACTCCAGAGAATGTTGTTTCTAATGAATTCCTAGCTGTATATCAATGGATAATTACGACATAACTTTAAACCGGAAGGATGGAAAGGTGCTGGAGTAAATCACCAACCAAGCTGATGTGTTAGTTTTTACTGTGTAGAAGTGGGCCTATACGTACACAATTCAGCGCTGAAGAAGAACACGCTATTTACGAACTAATAGAGTAAGACTTAGTAAATACATTGATAGTAAAAATGTGTAAATTTAGCCACAGGGTAAAATCTGTGTCAGAGACATTGAACTCTCTGGATGAACACATGAGGAAATATGAATACATTATACAGTCTATCGTTTCCAGATATGGATTTAAAACCATATAGAAATACCATTTCCACGTATAGCTATGTCACATTAACGATTCTTTATCCTCCTCCTATGGGACCTTAAATTCGTATTTTATTGAGCAGGGTTTAGGGAGGTCATATCGTAGGATGAAGTTGGAGGAGTTTAAAACCCAACCTGATGTGATTATTTAGTAAGGATCTGTATCCTAAGTTTCAACATGAAATCCACTGTGGTGCTTCCAGCATCATGATCCAATTAAATGTGTGATAGTTTGGCAGTACCTTTTACAGGGAGTCATGCTGCAATCCTCTGACTGAGCCACAGGAACCACCTAGGCCCCAGAATGTGATAAATCACCAGCTTAGAAGGAACGGTAGGAATCGGTGAAATGTTTCCACAGTTACAGGTGTTCTGAGATTCCCATGTGAAAGACCTGGCCTATCTTCAATTACACTCACTGAGTCTGTACTAGGCAAATAGCATTCTAGTTTGCTCAGTTTTTTTGTTAATTCTTTCCAATGTCTCAAAGTAATTATCCTTTTGTTTTCTCATGATTTGGTTTGGTCTAATTGTGTTGCTGTCCTGGGGCTCAGTGGGGTCTGTTTGTGTTTGTGAACAGAGCCCCAGGACCAGCTTGCTTAGGGGACTCTTCTCCCTCTGCTTAGGGGACTCTTCTCCCTCTGCTTAGGGGACTCTTCTCCCTCTGCTTAGGGGACTCTTCTCCCTCTGCTTAGGGGAGGGGACTCTTCTCCCTCTGCTTAGGGGACTCTTCTCCCTCTGCTTAGGGGACTCGTCTCCCTCTGGGGACTTCTTCTCCCTTCTCCCTCTAGGGGACTCTTCTCCCTCTGCTTAGGGGCTTCTGCTTAGGGACTCTTCTCCCTCTGCTTAGGGGACTCTTCTCCCTCTGCTTAGGGGACTCTTCTCCCTCTGCTTAGGGGACTCTTCTCCCTCTGCTTAGGGGACTCTTCTCCCTCTGCTTAGGGGACTTCTCCCTCTGCTTAGGGGACTCTTCTCCCTCTGCTTAGGGGACTCTTCTCCCTCTGCTTAGGGGACTCTTCTCCCTCTGCTTAGGGACTCTTCTCCCTTAGGGGACTCTTCTCCCTCTGCTTAGGGGACTCTTCTCCCTCTAGGGGACTCTTCCCTCTGCTTAGGGGACTCTTCTCCCTCTGCTTAGGGGACTCTTCTCCCTCTGCTTAGGGGACTCTTCTCCCTCTGCTTAGGGGACTCTTCTCCCTCCCTCTGCTTAGGGGACTCTTCTCCCTCTGCTTAGGGGACTCTTCTCCCTCTGCTAGGGGACTCTTCTCCCTCTGCTTAGGGGACTCTTCTCCCTCTGCTTAGGGGACTCTTCTCCCTCTGCTTAGGGGACTCTTCTCCCTCTGCTTAGGGGACTCTTCTCCCTCTGCTTAGGGGACTCTTCTCCCTCTGCTTAGGGGACTCTTCTCCCTCTGCTTAGGGGACTCTTCTCCCTCTGCTTAGGGGACTCTTCTCCCTCTGCTTAGGGGACTCTTCTCCCTCTGCTTAGGGGACTCTTCTCCCTCTGCTTAGGGGACTCTTCTCCCTCTGCTTAGGGGACTCTTCTCCCTCTGCTTAGGGGACTCTTCTCCCTCTGCTTAGGGGACTCCCTCTGCTTAGGGGACTCTTCTCCCTCTGCTTAGGGGACTCTTCTCCCTCTGCTTAGGGACTCTTCTCCCTCTCTGCTTAGGGGACTCTTCTCCCTCTGCTTAGGGGACTCTTCTCCCTCTCTTAGGGGACTCTTCTCCCTCTGCTTAGGGGACTCTTCTCCCTCTGCTTAGGGGACTCTTCTCCCTCTGCTTAGGGGACTCTTCTCCCTCTGCTTAGGGGACTCTTCTCCCTCTGCTTAGGGGACTCTTCTCCCTCTGCTTAGGGGACTCTTCTCCCTCTGCTTAGGGGACTCTTCTCCCTCTGCTTAGGGGACTCTTCTCCCTCTGCTTAGGGACTCTTCTCCCTCTGCTTAGGGGACTCTTCTCCCTCTGCTTAGGGGACTCTTCTCCCTCTGCTTAGGGGACTCTTCTCCCTCTGCTTAGGGGACTCTTCTCCCTCTGCTTAGGGGACTCTTCTCCCTCTGCTTAGGGGACTCTTCTCCCTCTGCTTAGGGGACTCTTCTCCCTCTGCTTAGGGGACTCTTCTCCCTCTCTTAGGGGACTCTTCTCCCTCTGCTTAGGGGACTCTTCTCCCTCTGCTTAGGGGACTCTTCTCCCTCTGCTTAGGGGACTCTTCTCCCTCTGCTTAGGGGACTCTTCTCCCTCTGCTTAGGGGACTCTTCTCCCTCTGCTTAGGGGACTCTTCTTTGTTCTGGAAGGTTTGGGAGTCGCTTCCTTTTAGTTGATTGTAGAATTTAGCGTCTCTTTTCTGGATTTTGATCATTAGTGGGTATCGGCCTAATTCTGCTCTGCGTGCATTATTTGGTGTTTTACGTTGTACACAGAGGATATTTTTTGCAGAATTCTGCATACAGAGTCTCAATTTGGTGTTTGTCCCATTTTGTGAATTCTTGGTTGGTGAGCGGACCCCAGATCTCACAACCATAAAGGGCAATTGGTTCTATAACTGATTCCAGTATTTTTTGCCAGATCCTAATTGGCATGTTGAATTTTATGTTCCTTTTGATGGCATAGAATGCCCTTCTTGCCTTGTCTCTCAGATGGTTCACAGCTTTGTGGAAGTTACCTGTGGCTCTAATGTTTAGGCCAAGGTATGTATAGTTTTGTGTGTATTCTTGGGCAACAGTGTCTAGATGGAATATGTATTTGTGGTCCTGGCGACAGGACCTTTATTGAAACAACATTATTTTGGTCTTACTGAGATTTACTGAAACTGTGCAGAATATCTAGGTGCTGCTGTCTGACCTCCTTGGTTGGTGACAGAAGCACCAGATCATCAGCAAACAGTAGACATTTGACTTCAGATTCTAGTAGGCTGAGGCCAGGTGCTGCAGACTGTTCTAGTGCCCTCGCCACTTCGTTGATATATATGTTGAAGAGGGTGGTGTTCTGCAAGCCGAGTCTGAACATCAGAGAGGATGGCATTGTCTCCCTTAATCCGTGCAATGGCTACTGCTATAGGTTTCAGGAGTTTCAGGTTGCCAAAATACATCATCCAGGAGGATCCTCTTGATGGGACTGTCCATATTGGCAGACTGTGATATGGCCATTTCTTGGAGAGACTCTTTCCCCTCCAGGAGACTGTCAAACATGATGACAACACCACCCCAATGGGTGTTGCTGGGCACCTTCAATGTGGTGCTCTTATTCTTCTCACTTTGCTTGGTGAGGTAGATTGCTGCTATAACTTGATGACCCTTCACATGCCTAATAATTTCCTTGGCTCTCTTGTAGAGTGTATCCATTGTTTTCAGTGCCATCATGTCCTTGAGGAGCAGATACAATGCATGAGCTGCACAGCCATTTGGTGTGATGTGAGGATAGGACTCCTCCACTTTAGGCCAAGCAGCCTTGTCTTTTACCAGGGCAAATACCTCCTGTGGTCCAAGGTCATTGATGACAGCCTTCAGCTCATCTGCAATGTAGAGACCGGTGTTTCTGTTGTCCCTTGTGTCTGTGCTCTTGTAGATTACTGGTTTAGGGGTGGAGATGATGTAGTTAATTACTCCTTGCCCATGAACATTTGACCACCCATTAGAGATGATTGCAATACAGTCTGCTTTCTCTATGATTTGCTTGACCTTCACTTGAACTCTGTTGAACTCTGCATCCAGCAAATGAGTAGATAAAGCATGTCTGGTTGGAGGGGTGTATGCTGGGTGAATCTCTTCCAATACACATTGCCTGTGCGCATCAGAGGTGAACCAGTTGCATACACATTGCATATACAGTTCAAGCAAAATATTTATCAGCATTTCTCTGACTACGTTCCTCCATTGAGTAAAAAAAACCTTCTGATTCCAGGAGGACCATGAGCTGCTGCTATTGATAAGGTGTCCGATTCATAATTTTCCCCTCAAATAGCGGTAGAGGGACTTTTGTCAGAGGTTGCTTGTTGTGAGAGCTGAGGGAACTTCATGCACTTGGCCAGGTGATTCTGCATTTTTGTTACATTCTTCACATATGATTTGGTACAGCATTTGCAAATGTACACAGCTTTTCCTTCTACATTAGCTGCGTTGAAATTTCTCCACACATCAGATAGTGCCCATGGCATTAGAAAAAAAGGAGAGAAAAAACACAAATACATTTCCATATACAGATAAATAGTTAAGCAGTTAGATTAAACAACTCCTCTGTAAGATAAATGTTTTAAAATGAAACATGTATGGAAACAGGTGAAATAACACTCAGTTTGCAGGCTCAAGCAAGCTAAAATCCGCATTGTAGCAAAAACTTAAAAGCAGAAATTGTTAGCAGGTGAGAAATTATTTAACCTTTCTAGCGCTCAACAACATTCCGCTGAAAAGGCAGAGCGCGAAATTCAAAAATATAGTTTTGAAATATGTAACTCTCACACATTAACAAGTCCAATACAGCAAATGAAAGATAAACATCTTGTTAATGTACCCATCGTGTTAATGTACCCATCAAAAATTCTTTACAGCTAAAGCACAACATATTGTTAGGTCATAGCCAAGTCGAAAAAACACACAGCCATTTTTCCAGCCAAAGATAGGGGTCACAAAAAGTATTCGGTATGCCAAGCTTTGAAAAACTACAGATTTCCCACTTCCTGGTTGGAGATATCTCAGGTTTTCGCCTGCCATATGAGTTCTGTTTTACTCACAGACATCATTCAAACCGTTTTAGAAATGTCAGAGTGTTTTCTATCCAATACTAATAATAATATGCAAATATTAGCATCTGGGACAGAGTAGGAGGCAGTTCACTCTGGGCATGCTATTCATCCAAAAGTGAAAATGTTGTCCCCTATCCCAAAAAGGTTAAACACACTTTGCTGTAGGCTACTATTTTTATTTTTTAAATTGTTTTATTTCACCTTTATTTAACCAGGTAGGCTAGTTGAGAACAAGTTCTCATTTGCAACTGCGACCTGGCCAAGATAAAGCATACCAGTGTGAACAGACAACACAGAATTACACATGGAGTAAACAATTAACAAGTCAATAACACAGCAGAAAAAAAAGGGGAGTCTACATACATTGTGTGCAAAAGGCATGAGGAGGTAGGCGAATAATTACAATTTTGCAGATTAACACTGGAGTGATAAATGATCAGATGGCCATGTACAGGTAGAGATATTGGTGTGCAAAAGAGCAGAAAAGTAAATAAATATAAACAGTATGGGGATGAGGTAGGTCAAATTGGGTGGGTTATTTACCGATAGACTATGTACAGCTGCAGCGATCGGTTAGCTGCTCAGATAGCAGATGTTTGAAGTTGTTGAGGGAGATAAAAGTCTCCAACTTCAGCGATTTTTGCAATTCGTTCCAGTCACAGGCAGCAGAGAACTGGAACGAAAGGCGGCCAAATGAGGTGTTGGCTTTAGGGATGATCAGTGAGATACATCTGCTGGAGCGCGTGCTACGGATGGGTGTTGCCATCGTGACCAGTGAACTGAGATAAGGCGGAGCTTTACCTAGCATGGACTTGTAGATGATCTGGAGCCAGTGGGTTTTACTTTTTACTTTTACTTTATTACTAGTTAACAGAAAATCTTGTATGTCATATAAAATATTTTCACCCCACCCAGTATTGTAGTCAAAACTTACCAGAAAGCATGTAGTCCTTGGCTCAGACAGTGTAGTAGTATGGGCTCAATAGCATCTCATTGGTGTGCAAGATCTTGAGAATCAGCTGCAAGTGTTATGGAAGAGTGCACTGCACATGTGATGGAAGAATGCACTGTGCATGCAGAGGATTGCAATTCCATTGAATTGGGGATAGTTTAACCAAAATATGCCACAAGACCTAGAATTCCCTTGTGTATCCCACAAATAAGTTCAATGTTATAAGCTAACTTTTTTTGATGAATTTAAGCGAAATGTCCCAAATTACAGGGCTTAACATCCCATGGAAAATTTCCAGAAATGTACCGTAAAGACTCTTTGCAACCCTAGTTGAGACAACATCTAACAATGACAGGCTACACTGTAAACCGTGTTCTGTTGAGACTACATCTAACAATGACAGGCTACACTGTAAACC
Source organism: Oncorhynchus tshawytscha (assembly GCF_018296145.1). Classification (NCBI taxonomy): domain Eukaryota; kingdom Metazoa; phylum Chordata; class Actinopteri; order Salmoniformes; family Salmonidae; genus Oncorhynchus; species Oncorhynchus tshawytscha. The sequence continues at coordinate 28,208,908 of NC_056457.1, read as the reverse complement.
ATGTTCTGTTGAGACAGCATCTAACAATGACTACATCTAACAATGACTACATCTAACAATGACTACATCTAACAATGACTACATCTAACAATGACAGGCTACACTGTAAACCGTGTTCTGTTGGAGAAAACTAGACCAGGTCATATGCATAGAGAAGGAGCTTCATTTCTTTGTTGTCTAGGAGGAGCCCAGGAGCTGTAGAAAACTGTTTTGAAAATTCATCAATATAGATATTTAAACAATGTTGGGCACAGATTGAACCCTCATCCCTGTGAAAAACCATTAAAAAACAAACTATTCTAACACATTTATTTTCATTGTATATTGATATAATAATATCATAGGGTCTTCCTCCAATTCCACGTTGAATGAGTTTGAGGGAGAATCCTTTATTCCAGATGGAGTTGAATGATTTCTTGAAGTCGATAAAGCACGCACATATTTGACCCTGGATTGATAAACATGTTTTTTATAAGTGTGTGCAGGATGTTAATGTTCTCAGATGTCCTTTGTTTCGGTAGGGAGACGCTGTTTTCGTTGAGAGAAATCTGTATTCTTGCATTTATTATGTTACAGAAAAACCTTCCCTAGATTACTGGGCACACTCATTCCACAATAATTATTAGGGTCATATTTGTCTCCACCTTTGAATATAAGGCATTATTATGCCTTTATTCCGGAATTCTAGAATGTATCCTACATTCAACACCAGAGTGAAGAGCTTGAGTTTGGCTTCCTGCAGCTTAGGGCTGTTTTTCTTCAGTATCTCATTGCAGATACCGTCTGGCCCAAAAGCTTTACCACATTTGAGGGCTTTGATTTTCTATTTCAGCTCTGTTATTATGATGGGTATACAGTGCCTTCAGAAAATATTCTTACCCCTTGACTTATTCCACATTTTGTTGTGTTACAGCAGGAATTCAACATGGATTAAATGTTTTATTTTTTTCTCACCCATCTACACACAATACCCCATAATGACGAAGTGAAACTTGCTTTTAGAAATGTACTCACATTTATTGAAAATGAAACAGAAATATCTCATTTACATAAGTATTCACACTCCTCAGTCAATAATTTGTAGAAGCACCATTGGCAGCGATTACAGCTGAGTCTTTCTGGGTAAGCCTCTAAGAGCTTTCCACTGCTAGATTGTGCAACATTTGCTCATTATTCTTTTCAAAGTTCTTCAAGCTCTGTCAAATTGGTTGTTGATCATTGCTAGAAAATATTTTTAAGTAGATTTAAGTCAAAACTAACTCGGGCCACTCAAGAACATTCACTGTCTACTTGGTAAACAATTCCAGTGTAAATGTGTCCTTGTGTTTTAGGTTATTGTCCTGTTGAAAGGTGAACTTCTGTCTGGTAGATAGCAGACTGAACCTGTCACGCCCTGACCTTAGTTCCTTTTTTATCTCTATTTTGGTTTGGTCAGGGCATGAGTTGGGGTGGGCATTCTAGGTTGTTTTTCTATGTTTTCTTTTCTATGCATTTGGCCTGGTATGGTTCCCAATCAGAGGCAGCTGTCTATCGTTGTCTCTGATTGAGAACCATACTTAGGTAGCCTTTTCCCTCCTGGTGTTTGTGGGTGGTTGTTTCCTGTTTTGTGTTTTCACCTTTCAGGACTGTTTCGATTTTCATTTCTCACTTGTTTATTTTGTATTTTTGTGTTCTGTTCTAATAAATGATCATGGACACTTACCACGCTGCGTTTTGGTTCGATCCTTCTTACTCCTCATCCGATGAAGACGAAGATTGTTACAGAACCAGGTTTTCCTCTAGGATTTTGCCTGTGGATAGCTCCATTACGTTGATTTTTTTCCTGAAAAACTCCCCAGTGTTTAACAACATAGTCACTGGAAGTAGTTTGCGGGTGGGGGTGCTGCGACGGCTATATTGGTCTGCCAATGCAGGACTAGTAAAGGCCCAGTGCTCTACTTTTGTGTTTATGAATTATTATTTTTTAATTCTGATATTTCTGGGGGTGCTGCAGCACCCTCAGCACCTATACTTCCTGCAGCTGTGCATAACAATTACAATTATACCCATAACATGATGCAGCCACCACTATACTTGAAATTATTGATATTGTTACTCAGTTACTATATGTGTTGTATTGGATTTGCCCGAAAAATAACACTTTTTCTTCAGGACAAAAACCTGTATCTTTGTAGTGACTGGGTATAATGATACACCATCCAGAGTGTAATTAATAACTTCCTGCTCAAAGGGATATTCAATGTATTTTTGTTCACACCCATCTACCAATAGGTACCTTTTACCCAGCATTGGAAAACCTCCCTGGTCTTTGTGCTTGAATATGTGAATATGTGTTTGAAATTCACTGTTCGGATCAACAAAGGGGTTGAATACTTATTGACTCAAGATCTTTTGGCTTTTCATTGTAAACATTTTGAAACACATAATTCCACTTCCAGAGAGACATTAGAGATTGAAACATTCTCTGTTTCACTGAAACATGGCTCTCTCAGGATATGTTGTCGGAATCGGTACAGCCACCGGGATTCTCCAGGCATCGCACTGACAGAGATAAACAAATCTCTGGAAAAAGGGCGGGGGTGTTTTCTTTATGATTAACAACTTATGGTGGTGTCACAACAACACACAGGAACTCAATACCTTCTGCTCACCCTACCAAGAATTCCTTACAAACAAATGCCGGCCATTCTATCTACAAAGGAATTCTTGTCAGTTATAGTCACAGCTGTGTACATACCCCCCCACCCATCCCAAGCAAACACCAAGACGGCCCTCAAGGAACTTCAGTCGGCTCTATGTAAACTTGAAACTATATACCTGGAGACTGCATTTATTGTAGCTGGGGATTTTAACAAAGCAAATTTGAGATCAATGTTACCTACATTTTTATCAGCATATTGATTACACAACACAAAGGGCCACTGCTACTCTAATTTCCGCGATGGGTACAAAGCCATGAGGATCCTCCCTCGCCCTCCCTTCGGCAAATCCGACCATGACGCCATTTTGCTAGTCCCGGTTTATAGGCAGAAACTCAAACAGGATGTACCAGTGACGAGAACCATTCAACCCTGCTCTGACCAGTCGGAAGCCACGCTCCAAGATTGTTTTGGTCACGTGGACTGGAATATGTTTCAGTCAGCCTCGGAGAACGACATTGATCTATATGCTGACTCAATGAATGCAATTATAAATAAGTGCAATGGGGATGTCGTACCCTGTCAAAACCTACCCTAACCAGGAACCGTGGACTGATGGCGGCATTCGCGAAAAACTGAAAGCGCAATCCACCGCATATAACCATGGAAAGAGGTCTGGTGATATGGCTCAATATAAACAGTGTAGTTATTCCCTCCGCAAGGCAATCAAACAAGTGAAATGCCGGTACAGGGACAAGGTGGAGTTGCAATTCAGCGGCTCAGACATGAGACATATGTGGCAGAGTCTACAGGAAATCACGGACTTCAAAAACAAAAACAGCCACATCACGGATACCGACATCATGCTTTCAGACAAACTAAACACCTTCTTTGCCCACTTTGAGGATAATACAGTGCCACAGTCGTGGCTCGCTAACAAAGACTGCGTCCCTCCACCTTTCCTTCTCAGTGGCTGACATGAGTAAAACATTTAAACATGTTAACCCTCACAAGGCTGCTGGCCCAGACGGCATCCCTGGCCTCGTCCTCAGAGCATGTGCAGACCAGCTGGCTGGTGTGTTTACAGACATATTTAATCACTCCCTATCCAAGTCTGCTGTCCCCACATGCTTCAAGATGGCTACCATTGTTCCTGTACCCAAGAAGGCAAATATAACTGAAGTAAATGACTACCGCCCCGTAGCACTCACTTCTGTCATCATGAAGTGCTTTGAGAGGCTAGTCAAGGATCAAATCACCGCCACCATACCAGCCACCCTAGACACACTTCAGTTTGCATACCACCCCAACTGGTCCACAGATGACACAGTCGCCATCGCAGTGCCCTATCCCATCTGGACAAAAAGAATACCTATGTAAGAATGCTGTTCATTGACTACAGCCTAGCATTCAACACCATAGTACCCTCCAAGCTCATCATCAAGCTGGAGGCCCTGGGTCTCAACCCCTGCCTATGCAACTGGGTGCTGGACTTTCTGATGGGCCGCCCCCAGGTGGTGAAGGTATGAAACAACATTTCCACTTCACTGACCCTCAACACTGGGGCCCCAAAATGGTGTGTGCTCAGCCTTCTCTTGTGCTCCCTGTTCACCCACAACTGCGTGGCCATGCATGCCTCCAACTCAATCATTAAGTTTGCAGACGACACAGCAGTGGGCTTGATAACCTACAACGACGAGACAGTCTATAGGGAGGAGGTGAGGGCACTCGGAGTGTGGTGTCAGGAAAACAACCTCTCACTCAATGTCAACAAAACAAAGGAGATGATCATGGACTTCAGGAAACAGCAGAGGGAGCACCCCCCTATAAACATCGAAGGGCCAGCAGTGGTGAAGGTGCAAACTTTTTTAGATGCACAATCGAGAGCATCCTGTCGGGCTGTATCACAGCCTGGTACGGCATCTGCACCACCCTCAACCACAGGGCTCTCCAGAGGGTAGTGAGATCTGCACAACGCATCACCGGGGGCAAACTACCTGCCCTCCATGACACCTACAGCACCCGATATCACAGGAAGGCCAAAAAGATAATCAAGTACAACAACCAGCCAAGCCACTGCCTGTTCACCCCGCTATCATCCAGAAGGCGAGGTCAGTACAGGTGCATCAAAGCTGGGACCGAGAGATTGAGGAACAGCTTCTATTTCAAGGCCATCAGAGTGCTATACAGCAATCACTAACTCAGAGAGGCAGCTGCCCACATTGAGACCCAATCATGAAAACATGGACTCATTAATCTTAATGCTGTAAATTCATCAGACAACAACAGATGATCAGTATCAATTATAGGGATATTAGATCCAGCCTGGATCCAGGCACAACTGTCTTCACTGGCGGAACGAATTAGACACCAAAATATTCTGGACATTCCTAGCAAGCACCTTTTCTCCAGCACTTGGATCTGATTGATGAGGATCCCCAGTAGCCAACACCAATAGCCAACACCAATAGCGACAGGTAGTCTTACTGGCGTCCGACACATATCAGAAAATAAATTACAGACAAAAGACTTTACAATACATACATTTAAAAACATTAACATGTTGTGTGTGTGTCTATCAGTTACACATACATGTCAGGACATACACACACCAAGTAGGTTACATGTCAGGACATACACACACCAAGTAGGTTACATGTCAGGACATACAAACACCGAGTAGGTTACATGTCAGGACATACACACACCAAGTAGGTTACATGTCAGGACATACACACACCAAGTAGGTTACATGTCAGGACATACACACACCAAGTAGGTTACATGTCAGGACATACACACACCAAGTAGGTTACATGTCAGGACATACACACACCAAGTAGGTTACATGTCAGGACATACACACACCAAGTAGGTTACATGTCATGACATACACACAACGAGTAGGTTACATGTCAGGACATACACACACCGAGTAGGTTACATGTCAGGACATACACACACCAAGTAGGTTACATGTCAGGACATACACACACCGAGTAGGTTACATGTCAGGACATACACACAACAAGTAGGTTACATGTCAGGACATACACACACCAAGTAGGTTACATGTCAGGACATACACACACCAAGTAGGTTACATGTCAGGACATACACACACCAAGTAGGTCACATGTCAGGACATACACACACCAAGTAGGTTACATGTCAGTACATACACACAACCAGTAGGTCACATGTCAGTACATACACACAACCAGTAGGTCACATGTCAGTACATACACACAACCAGTAGGTCACATGTCAGTACATACACACAACCAGTAGGTCACATGTCAGTACATACACACAACCAGTAGGTCACATGTCAGTACATACACACAACCAGTAGGTCACATGTCAGTACATACACACACCAAGTAGGTTACATGTCAGGACATACACACAACCAGTAGGTTACATGTCAGGACATACACACAACCAGTAGGTCATATGTCAGTACATACACACAACCAGTAGGTCACATGTCAGTACATACACACAACCAGCAGGTCACATGTCAGTACATACACACAACCAGTAGGTCACATGTCAGTACATACACACAACCAGTAGGTCATATGTCAGTACATACACACAACCAGCAGGTCACATGTCAGTACATACACACAACCAGTAGGTCACATGTCAGTACATACACACAACCAGTAGGTCACATGTCAGTACATACACACAACCAGTAGGTCACATGTCAGTACATACACACAACCAGTAGGTCACATGTCAGTACATACACACAACCAGTAGGTCACATGTCAGTACATACACACAACCAGTAGGTCACATGTCAGTACATACACACAACCAGTAGGTCACATGTCAGTACATACACACAACCAGTAGGTCACATGTCAGTACATACACACAACCAGTAGGTCACATGTCAGTACATACACACAACCAGTAGGTCACATGTCAGTACATACACACAACCAGTAGGTCACATGGGGTAGAGATGTTGTGCCGTGAGGTGTTGCTTTATCTGTTTATTAAACCAGGTTTGTTGTTCACTTGCGCTTTATGAAATGGAAGGGAGTTCCATGTAATCATGTCTCTGTATAATACTGTATATAAGATGGAAGGGAGTTCCATGTAATCATGACTCTGTATAATACTGTATATAAGATGGAAGGGAGTTCCATGTAATCATGTCTCTGTATAATACTGTATATAAGATGGAAGGGAGTTCCATTTAATCATGACTCTGTATAATACTGTATATAAGATGGAAGGGAGTTCCAAGTAATCATGTCTCTGTATAATACTGTATATAAGATGGAAGGGAGTTCCATGCACTCATGTCTCTGTATAATACTGTATATAAGATGGAAGGGAGTTCCATGCACTCATGTCTCTGTATAATACTGTACGTTTCCTTGACCTGGGGACTGTGAAAGACCCTTGGTGGCTTGTCTGGTGGGTTAAGTGTGTGTGTCAGTGCTGTGTGTAAGTTGACTGTACAAACAATTTGGAATTGGAATTGGAATTTCCAGCACATTATTGTATATAATATATGTACGTTTCTTATTAAAAAAAGAAGACATGATGTAGTCAGTCTTTCCTCAACTCTTATCCAAGAGAGACTGACAGCATAGCATTTATATCAGCCCTCTGATTAGAGAGAGACTGACAGCATAGTATTAATATCAGCCCTCTGATTACTATGAAGAACAAGATGTACCCCTCTGTTCTGGTCCAGCTGCAGTTTAACTAGGTCTTTCTTTGCAGCACTTGACCACAAGACTGAACAATAATCAAGATAAGATAAAACTAGAACTTGCTTTGGGGAGTGTGATGTCAAAAAAGCAGAGCATCTCTTTAATACAGACAGACCTCTCCCTTTATTACAGACAAAACTCTCCCTTTATTACAGACAGACCTCTGCCTTTATTACAGACAGACCTCTCCCTTTATTACAGACAGACCTCTCCCTTTATTACAGACAGACCTCTCCCTTTATTACAGACAGACCTCTGCCTTTATTACAGACAGACCTCTCCCTGTATTATGGACAGACCTCTCCCTTGATACCAGACAGACCTCTCCCTTTATACCAGACAGACCTCTCCCTTTATACCAGACAGACCTCTCCCTTTATTACAGACAGACCTCTCCCTTTATTACAGACAAAACTCTCCCTTTATTACAGACATACCTCTCCCTTTATTACAGACAGACCTCTCCCTTTATTACAGACAGACCTCTCCCTTTATTACAGACAGACCTCTCCCTTTATTACAGACATACCTCTCCCTTTATTACAGACAGACCTCTCCCTTTATTACAGACAGACCTCTCCCTTTATTACAGACAGACCTCTCCCTTTATTACAGACAGACCTCTCCCTTTATTATGGACAGACCTCTCCCTTTATTACAGACAGCCCTCTCCCTTTATACCAGACAGATCTCTCCCTTTATTACAGACAGACCTCTCCCTTTATTACAGACAGAACTCTCCCTTTATTACAGACAGACCTCTCCCTTTATTACGGACAGACCTCTCCCTTTATTAAGATGGACAGACCTCTTCCTTTATTACAGACAGACTCTCCCTTTATTACAGACAGACCTCTCCCTTTATACCAGACAGAGTCTCCCTTTATTACAGACAGACCTCTCCCTTTATTACAGACAGACCTCTCCCTTTAAGACGGAAGAGCTCTCCCTTTATTACGGACAGACCTCTCCCTTTATTATAGACAGACCTCTGACCCCTTTAAGATGGACAGAGTCTCCCTTTATTACAGACAGACCTCTCCCTTTATTACGGACAGACCTCTCCCTTTAAGATGGACAGACCTTCCTTTATTACAGACAGACCTCTGCCTTTATTACAGACAGACCTCTGGAACGGACAGAGCTTCCATTTAATCGGACAGACCTCTCCCTTTATTATAAGACAGACCTCTGACCCCTTTATTACAGACAGACCTCTCCCTTTATTACAGACAGACCTCTCCCTTTATATAAGACAGACCTCTCCCTTTATTACGGACAGACCTCTCCCTTTATTACAGACAGACCTCTCCCTTTATTACGGACAGACCTCTCCCTTTATTACAGACAGACCTCTGACCCCTTTATTACAGACAGACCTCTGCCTTTATTACAGACAGACCTCTCCCTTTATTACAGACAGACCTCTGACCCCTTTATTACAGACATACCTCTGCCTTTATTACAGACAGACCTCTGCCTTTATTACAGACATACCTCTCCCTTTATTACAGACAGACCTCTGCCTTTATTACAGACAGACCTCTCCCTGTATTATGGACAGACCTCTCCCTTGATACCAGACAGACCTCTCCCTTTATACCAGACAGACCTCTCCCTTTATACCAGACAGACCTCTGCCTTTATTACAGACAGACCTCTCCCTTTATTACAGACAGACCTCTCCCTTTATTACAGACAGACCTCTGCACTTTATTACATACAGTCATCTCCCTTTATTATGGACAGACCTCTCCCTTTATTATGGACAGATCTCTCCCTTTATTACGGACAGACCCCTCCCTTTATTACAGACAGACCTCTCCCTTTATTACGGACAGACCTCTCCCTTTATTACGGACAGACCTCTCCCTTTATTACAGACAGACCTCTCCCTTTATTACAAACATACCTCTCCCTTTATTACGGACAGACCTCTCCCTTTATTACAGACAGACCTCTGCCTTTATTACAGACATTCCTCTCCCTTTATTATGGACAGACCTCTCCCTTTATTATGGACAGACCCCTCCCTTTATTACAGACATACCTCTCCCTTTATCACGGACAGACCTCACCCTTTATTACAGACAGACCTCTCCCTTTATTACAGACAGACCTCTGACTTTATTACAGACATACCCCTCCCTTTATTACAGACAGATCTTTCCCTTTATTATAGACAGACCTCTCCTTTATTACAGACAGACCTCTCCCTGTATTATGGACAGACCTCTCCCTTTATTACAGACAGACCTCTCCCTTTATTACGGACACACCTCTCCCTTTATTACAGACAGACCTCTGACCCCTTTATTACGGACAGACCTCTCCCTTTATTACGGACAGACCCCTCCCTTTATTACAGACATATCTCTCCCTTTAGTACAGACAGACCTCTCCCTTTATTACAGACAGACCTCTCCCTTTATTACAGACAGACCTCTCCCCTTATTACAGACAGCCCTCTCCCTTTATTACAGACCGACCTCTCCCCATCTTTACAACCATTGAATCGATATGTTTTGACCACGACAGTGTACAATCTAAGGTAACAACAAGTCATTTAGTCAAATCAAATCACATTTTATTGGTCACATACACATGGTTTGCAGAGTGTAGCGAAATGCTTGTGCTTCTAGTTCCAACAGTGCAGTAATATCTAACAAGTAATCTAACAATTTCCCAACAACTACCAAATACACACCTCTAAATCTATAGGGATAAATGAGAATATGTACATGTAAATACAGTGGGGAGAACAAGTTTTTGATACACTGCAGATTTTGCAGGTTTTCCTACTTACAAAGCATGTAGAGGTCTGTAATTTTTATCACAGGTACACTTCAACTGTGAGAGACGGAATCTAAAACAAAAATTCAGAAAATCACAGTGTATGATTTTTAAGTAATTAATTTGCGTTTTATTGCATGACATAAGTATTTGATCACCTACCAACCAGTAAGAATTCTGGCTCTCACAGACCTGTTAAGTTTTTCTTTAAGAATCCCTCCTGTTCTCCACTCATTACCTGTATTAACTGCACCTGTTTGAACTCGTTACCTGTATAAAAGACACCTGTCCACACACTCAATCAAACAGACTGTATATGTACATATAGTCTCCTCAACTTATTCAACAGTCACACCATTCAGTTCTAGATTCACCTGAGGTTTAGAACTCAGGAAATGTCACTTGACTGTCACTGAAAATTCCTTCCTGGATCAGATGATGATGTGTGAAAATACACTACATGACCAAAAGTATGTGGACACCTGCTCGTCAAAGATCTCATTCCAAAATCATGGGCATTAATATGGAGTTGGTTCCCCATTCGCTGCTATAACGGCCTTCACTCTTCTGGGAATGCTTTCCACTAGATGTTGGAAAATTGCTGCAGGGATTTGCTTCCATTGAGCCAGAAGAGCGTTAGTGAGGTCGGGCGCTGATGTTGGGCAATTAGTGAGGGCGGGCGCTGATGTTGGGCGAGCAGTCAGCGTTCCAATTCATCCCAAAGGTGCTCGTTGGCACAATGCATTGGGGCAGCATTTTCCTGGCATCCGCCAAACCCAGATCTGTTCGTCGGACTGCCAGATGGTGAAGCGTGATTAATCACTCCAGAGAACATGTTTCCACGGCTCCAGAGTCCAATGGTGGCGAGCTTTACACCACTCCAGCCGACGTTTTGCATTGTGCATGGACGCTTTGCATCGCCCCAGGGTTGTGTGCGGCTGCTTGGCCATGAAAACCCCTTTCATGAAGCTCCCGACAAACAGTTCTTGTGCTGCGAGTGTTGAAACCGAGGACAGACGATTTTTACGCAATACGTGCCTCATCACTCTGTGTTTCCATTCTGTGAGCTTGTTTGGCCTACCACAACGCGGCTGAGCCGTTGTTGCTCCGAGACATTTCCACTTCACAATAACAGCACTTACAGTTGATTGGGACAGATCTAGCATGGCAGAAATTTAACTAAATTACTTTTTGGAAAGGTGGCATTCTATGACGTTGGCTCATTGAATGTCACTGAGATCTTCAGTAAGGCAATTTAACTGCTGTTTGTCTATGGAGATCGCATGCCTGTGTGCTCGATTTTTATACACCTATCAACAACGGGTGTGGCTGAAATAGCCGACTCCACTCTTTGGAAGTGGTGTCAGGATATCTTTGTATATTTTGTGTGTTAGGGTATTTCTATATACTAGGGTACCAGTAAGGATTTCTTACACTGGACAACTTGTAACAGCTGTTGATAAGTCATTGATAAGTCATTAAGCTATTGATAAGTCATTGATAATAATCTGAAAAAAAATGTCATTAAATGAAGATGTGTTTTTGGAAATATAGTAAAAATAACAAACAGAAATAGTACATTTACATAAGTATTCAGGCCCTTTACTCAGTACTTTGTTTAAGCACCTTTGGCTGTGATTACAGCCTTGAGTCTTGAGTCTTCTTGGGTGTGACGCTACAAGCTTTGCACACCTGTATTTGAGGAGTTTCTGCAATTCTTCTCTGCAGATCCTCTCAAGCTCTGTCAGGTTGGATGTGGAGCGTCACTGAACAGCTATTTTCAGGTCTCTTTAGAGATATTTGATTGGGGTCAAGTCCGGGCTCTGGCTGGGCCACTCAAGGACATTAGGAGACTTTTCCCGAAGTGCTTAGCGTTGCTGTGTGCTTAGTGTGCTTAGGGTTGCTGTCCTGTTGGAAGATGAACCTTCGCCTCAGTCTGAGGTCCTGAGCTCTCTTTAGTAGGTTTTAATCAAGGACCTCTCTGTTCTTTGCTCTGTTAATTTCTTCTTCAATCAGACTCCCAGTCGCTGAAAAACATTCCCACAGCATGAAGCTGCCACCACCGTGCTTCACGGTAGGGATGGTGCCAGGTTTCCTCCAGACATGAAGCTTGGCATTCAGGTCAGAGAGTTCAATCTTGGTTTCATCAGACCAGAGAATCTTGTTTCTCTTGGTCAGAGTCCTTTAGGTGCCTTTTGCCAAACTCCAAGCGGGCTGTCATGTGCAACTCTACCCTAAAGGCCTGATTGGTGGAGTGCTGCAGAGATGGTTGTCCTTCTGTAAGGTTCTCCCATCTCCACAGAGGAACTCTGGAGCTCTGTCAGAGTGACTATCGGGTTCTTGGTCACCTCCCTGACCAAGACCCTTCTCCCCCGATTGCTCAATTTGGCCGGGCGGCCAGCTCTAGGAAGAGTCTAGGTGGTTCCAAACATCTTCCATTTAAACTTCTTAGGGATAGCCCCCTTTTTTAAATTTTAGCCTAAAATGACATACCCAAATCTAACTGCCTATAGCTCAGGCCCTGAAGCAAGGATATTCATATTTTTGGTACCATTTGAAAGGAAGCACAAACATATAACACAAAAGATCTGGTAGAAGAAAATACAAATACAAAAAACAACAGTTTTTTTTCTACCACCATCTTTGAAATGCAACAGAAATGTCCCACATCTAGCCATCTCTCTGATTGTAATTTCGATGGTGTCCACAAGATGGCAGCAGTGTATGTGCAAAGCTTCAGGCAGATAACTTGAAGTATGAGCAAACTACATGACATTTAGTGTGAAGTCACACAGGTACATTTGGGCAAATCGTGAAGGAGACATTTACATTCACATTATATTTTTATCCAAGAATATCATCAAATCTGTATACTTGGACTTTGATTTAGGTTTTCCAGTATTAGTAGACATATTATAAGTTTAACATTTGCAAAACGCTCAGTTTCCATAACTTCATAACTCTTCATATTCTTATTATTTTTGTCCAAAATGAAAAGGCTGGCTGTCGTACAAGGTTAGCAGCTACATTTTGCGACCGATACAGTGTTTCCCGATACTCCCGTGAAGCCCAGCTCATTGACTATCTAGCTAGCTTTGTTTGACCCCGATTGGTGTTTATTTGACAATGTTACAGTCGATCAAGTAAAGACCGCCCCTCATCATCGGTGTGCCATGAAGGCATCGCTCTCTGACCAAATATGGTGTCCTATAGGATATACTACACGCCTAATGATATAGTGAAGTCTGGTTACATTCTAGGATCTCTGAGGAATAAATAAAAATGTGGTTTGACTGGTTGAAACAATGTTTAGGGTTCGATTTTCACAGATTCCTTTCTTTTGCAAATTGAACGAGTGGAAATACAAAATCGATCGTTCATGCTATATGGACCTTTTTAGGATATGAATAAGGATTTTATCTAACAAAACGACACTTCATGTTTTCTCTGGGACCCTTTCGATGATAAGCAAAATTTCAGAATGTAAGTACACATTTCACATTCGGAGGTGAATTTATCAAACCTATCGGGGTGAAAAAAGTGTTTTGTTATTGGGAACTTTCCTCAAACAATAGCATGACATTTTTTCACAGTAATAGCTACTGTAAATTGGACAGTGCAGTTATATTAATAGGAATTAAAGCTTTCAGCTGATATAAGATACCGACATTGGTTGTTTCTCTAAAATCTGTGATTGTGACACAAGGCGCTGCATGATTTACAACTGTCCTGTTGACGGGACTCCTATCCCTAACATTTAACAATGTTTGGGACCTTCAAAGCTGCAGACATTTTTTGGTTCCCTTTCCCAGATCTGTGCCTCGACACACTCCTGTCTCGGAGCTCTTCTGACAATTCCTTCGACCTCATGGCTTGGTTTTTGCTCTGACATACACTGTCAACTGTTGTACCTTATTTAGACAGATGTGTGCCTTTCCAAATCATGTCCAATCAATTTGATTTACCACAGTTGGACTCCAATGAAGTTGTAGAAAAATCTCAAGGATAATCACTGGAAACAGGATGCAGCTGAGCTCAATTTAGTCTCATAGCAAAAGGTCTGAATACATACTATGTAAATGTTCAATAATTTATAAAAACCTGTTTTCGCTTTGTCATTGTGGGGTATTGTGATGTCATTGTGGGGTATTGTGATGTCATTGTGGGGTATTGTGATGTCATTGTGGGGTATTGTGTGTAGATTGATGAGGAACAAAAATGCTTTAATTAATTTTAGAATAAGGCTGTAACGTAATAAAATTTGGAAAATGTCAAGGGGTCTGAATAGTTTCCGAATGCCCTTCATCACTGCTGCATAGCTCTTCTTCTGTACTGTATGTTGTGGCTGGCTGGGTGCTCTGCCAGGGAGGACTGGTAGGACGACATGAGGACCAGGGGCAGTGTGGGGACTGGGGCCAGTGGGGATGTGGGATCTCTGTAGCTTGGGTCTCCTTGGATGTTGAGGAGGGGCCCTGGGACTCTTGTAGTGCCCGTTAGTCTGTGGGCTTGGTCTGGGTATTGGAGAAGGTCCGGTCCAGGGCAGTGTCTTTCAGGGCAAAGAGACTAAATCCGTTGTTGCTGAGGTCCTAAATCCATTCTGGGGTCCTAAATCCGTTCTGAGGTCCTAAATCCATTCTGAGGTCCTAAATCCGTTCTGAGGTCCTAAATCCATTCTGAGGTCCTAAATCCGTTCTGAGGTCGTAGAAGTGGTGGATGTCACAGTGCATCTTTGTCAGAGGGGAACAGACCTGTGATACTTCTGTATTGATGGTGTTGATGACTCACTGGGGAAAGTCTCTCTCTCTCTCTCTCTCTCTCTCTCTCTCTCTCTCTCTCTCTCTCTCTCTCTCTCTCTCTCTCTCTCTCTCTCTCTCTCTAGTTGGGAGGAGCAGGTTGATTCAGACAAATTGTCACCTTGCGTCTGCCAAGTGAGCCCACAGCCACAGCCATATCAATGTCACGTTACAATATTAATGATTATCATAAATAAGAAATGACAACATTAACTGCAATCTAGGCTCTAATTAGGGAAAGAGGGCATGGAAGGTTTTGATGCTCCCCTTAACACCTATTTGACGGTTTGGTTAGAACACATTCAAACATATCAAACAAATCCCCCCTATCACTATATCCCTCCTATCACTATGTCCCTCCTATCACTATGTCCCTCCTATCACTATATCCCTCCTATCACTATATCCCTCCTATCACTATGTCCCTCCTATCACTATATCCCTCCTTTCACTATATCCCTCCTATCACTATATCCCTCCTATCACTATGTCCCTCCTATCACTATATCCCTCCTATCACTATGTCCCTCCTATCACTATGTCCCTCCTATCACTATATCCCTCCTATCACTATATCCCTCCTATCACTATATCCCTCCTATCACTATATCCCTCCTATCACTATATCCATCCTATCACTATATCCCTCCTATCGCTATGTCCCTCCTATCACTATATCCCTCCTATCACTATGTCCCTCCTATCACTATATCCCTCCTATCACTATGTCCCTCCTATCACTATGTCCCTCCTATCACTATGTCCCTCCTATCACTATGTCCCTCCTATCACTATATCCCTCCTATCACTATGTCCGTCCTATCACTATATCCCTCCTATCACTATATCCATCCTATCACTATGTCCCTCCTATCACTATGTCCCTCCTATCAGTATGTCCCTCCTATCACTATATCCCTCCTATCACTATGTCCCTCCTATCACTATGTCCCTCCTATCACTATGTCCCTCCTATCAGTATGTCCCTCCTATTACTATATCCCTCCTATCAGTATGTCCCTCCTATCACTATATCCCTCCTATCACTATGTCCCTCCTATCAGTATGCCCCTCCTATCACTATACCCCTCCTATCACTGTCCCTCCTATCACTATGTCCCTCCTATCACTATGTCCCTCCTATCACTATATCCCTCCTATCACTATATCCCTCCTATCACTATGTCACTCCTATCACTATGTCCCTCCTATCACTATGTCCCTCCTATCACTATGTCCCTCCTATCACTATGTCCCTCCTGTCACTATGTCCCTCCTATCACTATATCCCTCCTATCACTATGTCCCTCCTATCACTATGTCCCTCCTATCACTATGTCCCTCCTATCACTATGTCCCTCCTATCACTATGTCCCTCCTATCACTATGTCCCTCCTGTCACTATGTCCCTCCTATCACTATGTCCCTCCTATCACTATGTCCCTCCTGTCACTATGTCCCTCCTATCACTATGTCCCTCCTATCACTATGTCCTTCCTATCACTATGTCCCTCCTGTCACTATGTCCCTCCTATCACTATGTCCCTCCTGTCACCATGTCCCTCCTATCACTATGTCCCTCCTATCACTATGTCCCTCCTATCACCATGTCCCTCCTATCACTATGTCCCTCCTATCACTATATCCCTCCTATCACTATGTCCCTCCTATCACTATGTCCCTCCTGTCACTATGTCCCTCCTGTCACTATGTCCCTCCTGTCACTATGTCCCTCCTGTCACTATGTCCCTCCTGTCACTATGTCCCTCCTATCACTATGTCCCTCCTATCACTATGTCCCTCCTATCACTATATCCCTCCTATCACTATGTCCCTCCTATCACTATGTCCCTCCTATCACTATGTCCCTCCTATCACTATGTCCCTCATATCACTCTGTCCCTCCTATCACTCTGTCCCTCCTATCACTATGTCCCTCCTATCACTATGTCCCTCCTGTCACTATGTCCCTCCTATCACTATATCCCTCCTATCACTATGTCCCTCCTATCACTATGTCCCTCCTATCACTATGTCCCTCCTATCACTATGTCCCTCCTATCACTATGTCCCTCCTGTCACTATGTCCCTCCTATCACTATGTCCCTCCTATCACTATGTCCCTCCTGTCACTATGTCCCTCCTATCACTATGTCCCTCCTATCACTATGTCCCTCCTATCACTATGTCCCTCCTATCAATATGTCCCTCCTAACACTATGTCCCTCCTATCAATATGTCCCTCCTAACACTATGTCCCTCCTATCAATATGTCCCTCCTAACACTATGTCCCTTCTATCAATATGTCCCTCCTAACACTATGTCCCTCCTATCACTATATACCTCCTAACACTATGTCCCTCCTAACACTATGTCCCTCCTATCACTATATCCCTCCTAACACTATGTCCCTCCTAACACTATGTCCCTCCTATCACGATATCCCTCCTAACACTATGTCCCTCCTATCACTATGTCCCTCCTATCACAATGTCCCTCCTATCACTATGTCCCTCCTATCACCATGTCCCTCCTATCACTCCATCCATCCTATCACTATATCCCTCCTATCACTATGTCCCTCCTATCACTATGTCCCTCCTATCACTCTGTCCCTCCTATCACTATGTCCCTCCTGTCACTATGTCCTTCCTATCACTATGTCCCTCCTGTCACAATGTCCCTCCTATCACTCTGTCCTTCCTATCACTATGTCCCTCCTGTCACTATGTCCCTGCTATCACTATGTCCCCCCTGTCATTATGTCCTTCCTATCACTATGTCCCTCCTGTCACTATGTCCCTCCTGTCACTATGTCCCTCCTATCACTATGTCCCCCTGTCATTATGTCCTTCCTATCACTATGTCCCTCCTGTCACTATGTCCCTCCTGTCACTATGTCCCTCCTATCATTATGTCCCTCCTATCACTATGTCCCTCCTATCACTATGTCCTTCCTATCACAATGTCCCTCCTGTCACTATGTCCCTCCTATCAATCTGTCCTTCCTATCACTATGTCCCTCCTGTCACTATGTCCCTCCTGTCACTATGTCCATCATATCACTATGTCCCTCCTGTCACTATGTCCTTCCTATCACTATGTCCCTCCTGTCACTATGTCCCTCCTGTCACTATGTCCCTCCTATCACTCTGTCCCTCCTATCAGTATGTCCCTCCTATCACTATGTCCTTCCTATCACTATATCCATCCTATCGCTATATCCCTCCTATCGCTATATCCATCCTATCACTATGTCCCTCCTATCACTATATCCCTCCTATCACTATGTCCCTCCTATCACTATATCCCTCATATCACTATATCCCTCCTATCACTATGTCCCTCCTATCACTATGTCCTTCCTAGCACTATATCCCTCCTATCACTATGTCCCCCCTGTCATTATGTCCTTCCTATCACTATGTTCCTCCTGTCACTATGTCCCTCCTATCACTATGTCCCTCCTATCACTATGTCCCTCCTATCACTATGTCCCTCCTATCACTATGTCCTTCCTATCACTATGTCCCTCCTATCACTATGTCCTTCCTATCACTATGTCCCTCCTGTCACTATGTCCCTCCTGTCACTATGTCCATCATATCACTATGTCCCTCCTGTCACTATGTCCTTCCTATCACTATGTCCCTCCTGTCACTATGTCCCTCCTATCAGTATGTCCCTCCTGTCACTATGTCCTTCCTATCACTATGTCCCTCCTGTCACTATGTCCCTCCTATCACTAAATCCCTCTTATCACTATGTCCCTCCTATCACTATGTCCCTCCTATCACTCTGTCCCTCCTATCACTCTGTCCCTCATATCACTCTACCACTTCTATCACTATATCCCTCATATCACTATATCCCTCCTATCATTATGTCCATCCTATCACTCTGTCCCTCCTATCACTATATCCCTCCTATCACTCTGTCCTTCCTATCACGATGTCCCTCATATCACTCTGTCCTTCCTATCACTATGTCCCTCATATCACTATGTCCCTCCTATCAATATATCCCTCCTATCACTCTGTCCCTCCTATCACCATGTCCCTCCTATCACTATGCCCCTCCTATCACTATGTCCCTCCTATCACTCTGTCCCTCCTATCACTCTGTCC
>NC_056457.1:28177313-28179813 GCF_018296145.1 Oncorhynchus tshawytscha | reverse complement strand
TTGCATTTCCTCATTGAAAACAACGTACTGAGAATATGTCAAATCGGCTTTTTACTAAATTACCATACGACAGACCACGTATTCACCCTGTATATCCAAATATATATACATAGGGCCGTGGGGTGAGACAGGGATGCAGCTTGAGCCCCACACTCTTCAATGTATATATATATATATATATATACATATACGAATTAGCGAGGACACTAGAATAGTCTGCAGGACCCGGCCTCACCCACCTAGAATCTGAAGTCAAACGCCTATTGTTTCAAATCAAATCAAATGTTATTTGTCACATGCACCAAATACAACAGTGAAATGCTTACTTACAAGCCTTTAACCAAAAATTATTTAAGAAGTTTAAAGAAAACCAAGTGTTAAGTACAAAATAATAAACAGCAGCAGTAAAATAACAATAGCAGTGCTATATACAGGGGGTACCAGTACAAAGTCAATGTATGGGGGTGCCGGTTAGTCAAGGTAATTGAGGTAATATGTAGATGTAGGGAGAGTTAAAGTGACTATGCATAGATAATAAACAGAGAGTAGCAGCAGAGTTAAAGAGGGGTCTGGGTAGCCCTTTGATTAGCTGTTCAGGAGTCTTATGGCTTTGGGGTAGAAGCTGTTAAGACCTTTTGGACCTCAACTTGGCGCTCCGGTACCGCTTGCCGTGTGGTAGCAGAGAGAAGCAATCCAGGACTATGGTGGCTGGAGGCTTTGACAATTTTTAGGGTCTTCCTCTGACACCGCCTGGTATAGAGGTCCTGGATGGCATGACAGCACCGTCAATGAGAATGGGGGCGTGCTCGGTCCTCCTTTTCCTGTAATCCACAATAATCTCCTTTGTTTTGATCACGTTGATGGAGAGGTTGTTGACCTGGCACCACGCGGCCAGGTCTTGAACACCTCTCTATAGACAGTCTCATCGTTGTTGGTGATCAGGCCTATCACTGTTGTGTCATCAGCAAAATTGATGATGGTGTTTGAGTCATGCCTGGCCATGCAGTCATGAGTGGACACGGAGTACAGGAGGGGCCTGAGCACACACCCCTGAGAGGCCCCCGTGTTGAGGATCAGCATGGAGGATGTGTTGTTACCTACCCGTACCACCTGGGGGCGACCCGTCAGGAAGTCCAGGATCCAGTTGCAGAGGGAGGTGTTTAGTCCCAGGGTCCTTAGCTTAGTGATGAGCTTTGATAGCACTATGGTGTTGAACACTGAGCTGTATTCAATGAATAGCATTCTCACATAGGTGTTCCTTTTGTCCCGATGGGAAAGGGCAGTGTTGGGTGCAATAGAGATTGCATCATCTGTGGATCTGTCAGGGCGGAGTGTTTCTAGGGTTCTATGCAAATTAGAGTGGTTCTAGGGTTTCTGGGATAATGGTTTCGAAGTGAGCCATGACCAGCCTTTCAAAGCACTTCATGGCTACAGACTTGAGTGCTTCGGATCCGTAGTCCTTTAGGCAGGTTACCTAAGTGTTCTTGGGCACAGGGACTATGGTGGTCTGCTTAAAACATATTGGTATTACAGACTCAGTCAGGGACAAGTTGAAAATATCAGTGAAGACACCTGCCAGTTGGTCAGCGTATGCTGGGAGTACACGTCTTGGTAATCCGTCTGTGAATGTTGACCTGTTTAAAGGTCTTACACACATCGGCTACGGAGAACATGATCACACAGTCGTCCGGAACAGCTGATACTCTAATGCATGCTTCAGTGTTACTTGCCTCGAAGCGAGCATAGAAGTAATTTAGCTCATTGGTAGGTTCGTGTCACTGGGGATCTCGCGGCTGTGCTTCCCTTTGTAATAGCTTGCAAACCCTGCCACATCTGACGAGTGTCGGAGCCGGTGTAGTGTGATTCAATCTTTGTCCTGTATTGACGCTTTGCCTGTTTGATGGTTTGTCGGAGGGCATAACAGGATTTCTTATGAGCTTCCGGGTTAGAGTCCAGCTCCTTGAAAGTGGCAGCTCTACCCTTTAGTTAGGTGCGGATGTTGCCTGTAATCCATGGCCTCTGGTTGGGGTATGTACGTACAGTCACTGTGGGGACGACTTCATCGATGCACTTATTGATGAAGCCAATGACTGATGTGGTGTACTCCTCAAGGCCATCGGAAGAATCCCGGAACATATTCCAGTCTGTGCAGCAAAACACTCCAGTAGCTTGGCATCTGCTTCATCTGACAACTTTCTTATGCACCGAGACACTGGTTGCTTCCTGCTTTAGTTTTTCCTTGTAAAAAGGAATCAGGAGGATAGAATTATGGTTAGATTTGCCAAATGGAGAGCGAGGTAATGCGTTGTAAGCATCTCTGTGTGTGGAGTAAAGGTGGTCTAGAAATGTTTTCCCTCTGGTTGCTCATTTAGAGGGACAATAGAGTGCTGAGTACCAGGCAGTTAGCAAGTTTGGTAGCAGGTTTGGCCATCATGATTTGTGACCGCCGGTGTGGCGGTAATATGGTCACCATAACATTCCTAGTCCTGGGGCTCTGTTC
>NC_056457.1:28114813-28172313 GCF_018296145.1 Oncorhynchus tshawytscha | reverse complement strand
AGCACAGTGTGTCACTGTCACTGTGTGTTTTGTCTGGGGAATGGGACACCACATGATACACTGAGATCTGCAGGAGAGCTGTCATCATTATTCAGTAAGAGGGCTTGTTCAGAGCAGTGGGGGGTGTGTGTGAGTGTCGTGTACAGGGTCATATAGTTTATGTATGACTGTGGGAAAATCTAAATGAAAATTGAGGCAAAATTTTGAGCTCTGTGAGCTAAACTATTTTGTAAATGACCAAAAATACACCAAATACAAACATACTGTCTACTTATGTGCAAACAACTAACGAATGCAGACAAGCAACAACTGCATCTCCTATTTCCAGACCCACATGCTCACACCCCCATCCCTAGTGTCATACCCCCATCCCTAGTGTCATACCCCCATCCCTAGTGTCATACCCCCATCCCTAGTGTCATACCCCCATCCCTAGTGTCATACCCCCATCCCTAGTGTCATACCCCCATCCCTAGTGTCATACCCCCATCCTTAGTGTCATACCCCCATCCCTAGTGTCATACCCCCATCCCTAGTGTCATACCCCCATCCCTAGTGTCATACCCCATCCCTAGTGTCATACCCCATCCCTAGTGTCATACCCCCATCCCTAGTGTCATACCCCATCCCTAGTGTCATACCCCCATCCCTAGTGTCATACCCCATCCCTAGTGTCACACCCCCATCCCTAGTGTCATACCCCATCCCTAGTGTCATACCCCCATCCCTAGTGTCACACCCCCATCCCTAGTGTCACACCCCCATCCCTAGTGTCATACCCCCATCCCTAGTGTCATACCCCCATCCATAGTGTCATACCCCCATCCCTAGTGTCACACCCCCATCACTAGTGTCATACCCCCATCCCTACTGTCATACCCCCATCCCTAGTGTCATACCACCATCCCTAGTGTCACACACCCCCATCCCTAGTGTCACACCCCCATCCCTAGTGTCATACCCCTATCCCTAGTGCCACACCCCCATCCCTAGTGTCACACCCCCATCCTTAGTGTCATACCCCCATCCCTAGTGTCACACCCCCATCCCTAGTGTCATACCCCCATCCCTAGTGTCATACCCCCATCCCTAGTGTCACACCCCCATCCTTAGTGTCATACCCCCATCCTTAGTGTCATACCCCCATCCCTAGTGTCATACCCCCATCCCTAGTGTCACACCCCCATCCCTAGTGTCATACCCCCATCCCTAGTGTCACACCCCATCCCTAGTGTCACACCCCATCCCTAGTGTCACACCCCCATCCCTAGTGTCATACCCCCATCCCTAGTGTCACACCCCCATCCCTAGTGTCACACCCCATCCCTAGTGTCATACCCCCATCCCTAGTGTCATACCCCCATCCATAGTGTCATACCCCCATCCCTAGTGTCACACCCCATCCCTAGTGTCATACCCCCATCCCTAGTGTCATACCACCATCCCTAGTGTCACACCCCATCGCTAGTGTCATACCCCCATCCCTAGTGCCACACCCCCATCCCTAGTGTCACACCCCCATCCCTAGTGTCACACCCCCATCCCTAGTGTCACACCCCCATCCCTAGTGTCATACCCCCATCCCTAGTGTCACACCCCCATCCCTAGTGTCACACCCCCATCCCTAGTGGCATACCCCCATCCCTAGTGTCATACCCCCATCCCTAGTGTCACACCCCCATCCCTAGTGTCACACCCCATCCCTAGTGTCATACCCCCATCCCTAGTGTCACACCCCCATCCCTAGTGTCACACCCCCATCCCTAGTGTCATCGCCCCCATCCCTAGTGTCACACCCCCATCCATAGTGTCATACCCCCATCCCTATTGTCTATCCCCATCCCTAGTGTCATACCCCCATCCCTAGTGTCATACCCCCATCCCTAGTGTCATATCCCCATCCCTAGTGTCATACCCCCATCCCTAGTGTCACACCCCATCCCTAGTGTCATACCCCCATCCCTAGTGTCATACCCCCATCCCTAGTGCCACACCCCCATCCCCAGTGACATACCCCCATCCCTAGTGTCATACCCCCATCCCTAGTGTCACACCCCCATCTCTAGTGTCATACCCCCATCCCTAGTGTCACACCCCCATCCCTAGTGTCACACCCCCATCCCTAGTGTGATACCCCCATCCCTAGTGTCACACCCCCATCCCTAGTGTCATACCCCCATCCCTAGTGTCACACCCCCATCCATAGTGTCACACCCACATCCCTAGTGTCATACCCCCATCTCTAGTGCCACACCTCCATCTCTAGTGCCACACCTCCATCCCTAGTGCCACACCCCATCCCTAGTGTCATTCCCCTTCCCTAGTGTCATACCCCCATCCCTAGTGCCACACCCCCATCCCTAGTGCTACACCCCCATCCCTTGCTCCACACACACATCCCTAGTGCCACACCCCCATCCCTAGTGTCATATACCCCCATCTCATACCCCATCTCTAGTGCCAAACCTCCATCTCTAGTGCCACACCTCCATCACTAGTGCCACACCCTCATCCCTAGTGTCATTCCCCTTCCCTAATGTCATACCCCCATCCCTAGTGTCATTCCCCCTTCCCTAGTGTCACACCCCCATCCCTAGTGTCACACCCCCCATCCCTAGTGTCACACCCCCATCCCTAGTGCCACACCCCCATCCCTAGTGTCATTCCCCCTTCCCTAGTGCCACACCCCCATCCCTAGTGTCATTCCCCCTTCCTCGTGTCACACCCCCATCCCTAGTGTCACACCCCCATCCCTAGTGCCACACCCCATCCCTAGTGTCATTCCCCCTTCCCTAGTGTCACACCCCCATCCCTAGGGCCACACCCCCATCCCTAGTGTCATTCCCCCTTCCCTAGTGTCACACCCCATCCCTAGTGCCACACCCCCATCCCTAGTGTCATTCCCCTTCCCTAGTGCCACACCCCCATCCCTAGTGTCATTCCACTTTCCCTAGTGTCCTACCCCCATCCCTAGTGCTACACCCCCATCCCTTGCTCCACACACACATCCCTAGTGCCACACCCCCATCCCTAGTGACACACTCCCATCTCTAGTGCCACACCCCCATGTCTAGTGCCACATCCCCATCCCTAGTACCACACCCCCATCTCTAGTGCCACACCCCCATCACTACTGCCTACATTATTGTTTTCCACGTGGCCTGAAATTAGGCTCCCTAGTGACGCAGCGGTCTAAGACAATGCATCTCAGTGCTAGGGGCGTCACTACAGACCCTGGTTCGCTTCCGGGCTGTATCACAACCAGCCGTGATCGGGAGTCCCATAGTGTGGCGCACAATTGGCAACGAATTGTCATTCGGGTTATTGTTTAGCCGTGGTTCATCCGTCATTGTAAAATAAGAATTTGTTCTGACTTGTCTACTTAAATAAAGTTTAAATTGAGCATTTTTACCCATTTGTTTTTTTATCATTCGCCCATGCTATTTCAATTATACATCAACTGATTTTTCCTTTATGTTAATGATGGCAGATTGATTGATTTCCAAGTTTTTTAGTGTGCTTTTTTTCAAGACGAGTGATGAGAAGAGAATCGTCCTGCCCATTGGGTAAAAAAAGTATTATATATCTCGCTACACCCTCATATTCCATGTCTTGAAATATGCAGACAGACGTGTTAAAAGTATGTTTACATTGTAATACTTCTGACAGCCAACTTTCTAGCTCCGCCCATAACTTTTGGACTTCATAGCATTCCCAGAATGCATATGGTTTATTGAGTCATTGTTAGTTTTATACTTAATACATGACTCTGCTATTGTGCTGTTGAATTTCTGAATATCATCTCGTGTAATAAATTCTATACATTAGTTTATATTGGATTAAGCATTTATGGTAACTGTAATTTCATTACTTATGTTCCAGCTTTCCTTCCATCTTGTGCCAAGATCAGTTATTTTTAAGTCAAGTCTTGGTTCCAATAGTTTATATTTCGTTTCTAAGAGATTGTCAGGTGGATAGGCTCTCTACAAAGGTTTTTGTATATCTTACCTATCATATGAACATCCTTTTCTGACTCTAATAAAAATCCTTCAAGGTTGCTCCTGTGATGTCCAAAACAAATGGAAGCGAAGGGCCATTTACATTCACATCCTATATGAGATCGAATATCAAGCCACATTTTACACTCCTTATACCTAGGAGATGACTCTTTCTTCAGCGTTGCTCTACACTGAGTAAACAAAACATCAAGAACACCTGCTCTTTCCATTACTTAAACTCTCCAGGTGAATCCAGGTGAAAGCTATGATCCCTTATTGATGTCACCTGTTAAATCCAATTTAATCAGTTTAGATGAAGGGGAGGAGACAGGAGAAGGATTTTTAAGGCTTGAGACAATTGAGACATGAATTGTGTATGTGTGCCATTCAGAGGGTGAATGGGCACGACAGAATACTTACGTGCCTTTGAAAGAAGTCTGGTAGTAGGTGCCAGGCGCACCAGTCTGTGTCAAGAACTGCAATGCTGCTGGGTTTTTCACACTGTGTATCAAGAATGGTCCCCCACCCAAAGAACATTCAGCAAACTTAACACAACTGTGGGACGCATTGGAGGCAACATGGGCCAGCATCCCTGTGGAACGCTTTCAGCATCTTGTAGAGTCAACATGGGCCAGCATCCCTGTGGAACGCTTTCAGCATCTTGTAGAGTCAACATGGACCAGCATCCCTGTGGAATGCTTTTAGTATCTTGTAGAGTCAACGTGGGCCAGCATCCCTGTGGAACGCTTTTAGCATCTTGTAGAGTCAACATGGGCCAGCATCCCTGTGGAACTCTTTTAGCATCTTGTAGAGTCAACGTGGGCCAGCATCCCTGTGGAACGCTTTTAGCATCTTGTAGAGTCAACATGGGCCAGCATCCCTGTGGAACGCTTCTAACATCTTGTAGAGTCAACGTGGGCCAGCATCCCTGTGGAACGCTTTTAGCATCTTGTAGAGTAAACGTGGGCCAGCATCCCTGTGGAACTCTTTTAGCATCTTGTAGAGTAAACGTGGGCCAGCATCCCTGTGGAACTCTTTTAGCATCTTGTAGAGTCAACATGGGCCAGCATCCCTGTGGAACTCTTTTAGCATCTTGTAGAGTCAACGTGGGCCAGCATCCCTGTGGAACGCTTTTAGCATCTTGTAGAGTCAACATGGGCCAGCATCCCTGTGGAACGCTTCTAACATCTTGTAGAGTCAACGTGGGCCAGCATCCCTGTGGAACGCTTTTAGCATCTTGTAGAGTCAACATGGGCCAGCATCCCTGTGGAACGCTTCTAACATCTTGTAGAGTCAACGTGGGCCAGCATCCCTGTGGAACGCTTTTAGCATCTTGTAGAGTCAACATGGGCCAGCATCCCTGTGGAACGCTTTTAGCATCTTGTAGAGTCAACATGGGCCAGCATCCCTGTGGAACGCTTTTAGCATCTTGTAGAGTCAACATGGGTCAGCATCCCTGTGGAACGCTTTTAGCATCTTGTAGAGTCAACGTGGGCCAGCATCCCTGTGGAACGCTTTTAGCATCTTGTAGAGTCAACATGGGTCAGCATCCCTGTGGAACGCTTTTAGCATCTTGTAGAGTCAACGTGGGCCATTATCCCTGTGGAACGCTTTTAGCATCTTGTAGAGTCAACATGGGCCAGCATCCCTATGGAACGCTTTTAGAATCTTGTAGAGTCAACGTGGGCCAGCATCCCTGTGGAACGCTTTTAGCATCTTGTAGAGTCAACATGGGCCAGCATCCCTGTGGAACGCTTTTAGTATCTTGTAGATTCAACATGGGCCAGCATCCCTATGGAACACTTTTAGTATCTTGTAGATTCAACGTGGGCCAGCATCCCTGTGGAATGCTTTTAGCATCTTGTAGAGTCAACATGGGCCAGCATCCCTGTGGAACGCTTTTAGTATCTTGTAGATTCAACATGGGCCAGCATCCCTATGGAACACTTTTAGTATCTTGTAGATTCAACATGGGCCAGCATCCCTATGGAACACTTTTAGCATCTTGTAGAGTGAACGTGGGCCAGCATCCCTATGGAACGCTTTTAGTATCTTGTAGATTCAACATGGGCCAGCATCCCTATGGAACGCTTTTAGAATCTTGTAGAGTCAACATGGGCCAGCATCCCTGTGGAACGCTTTTAGCATCTTGTAGAGTCAACATGGGCCAGCATCCCTGTGGAACGCTTTTAGCATCTTGTAGAGTCAACGTGGGCCAGCATCCCTGTGGAACGCTTTTAGCATCTTGTAGAGTCAACGTGGGCCAGCATCCCTGTGGAACGCTTTTAGCATCTTGTAGAGTCAACATGGGCCAGCATCCCTGTGGAACGCTTTTAGCATCTTGTAGAGTCAACATGGGCCAGCATCCCTGTGGAACGCTTTTAGCATCTTGTAGAGTCAACATGGGCCAGCATCCCTGTGGAACGCTTTTAGCATCTTGTAGAGTCAACGTGGGCCAGCATCCCTGTGGAACGCTTTTAGCATCTTGTAGAGTCAACGTGGGCCAGCATCCCTGTGGAACGCTTTTAGCATCTTGTAGAGTCAACGTGGGCCAGCATCCCTGTGGAACGCTTTTAGCATCTTGTAGAGTCAACGTGGGCCAGCATCCCTGTGGAACGCTTTTAGCAACTTGTAGAGTCAACATGGGCCAGCATCCCTGTGGAACGCTTTTAGCATCTTGTAGAGTCAACGTGGGCCAGCATTCCTATGGAACGCTTTTAGCATCTTGTAGAGTCAACATGGGCCAGCATCCCTGTGGAACGCTTTTAGCATCTTGTAGAGTCAACATGGGCCAGCATCCCTGTGGAACGCTTTTAGCATCATGTAGAGTCAACGTGGGCCAGCATCCCTGTGGAACACTTTTAGCCTCTTGTAGAGTCCATGCCCAACAAATTGAGGCTCTTCAGAGTGTAATTGTTCTGTTGTAGTGAATGGATGTGGAGAGAGACGTTAGACTGTAGCCTGGATATGACAGTGTGATATAAAATAAACCTGAGGCTATTGTAAGGCAGAGACTAGGGACACCAGGGAGCTTATTTCATAAAGAGTTAGACACATCCTTTGTCTTCTGTTGTTATTCTGTCCTTCTGCCTCAAAGACAGAAGGAGAGAGAGACCACAGGGAGATAAAGGGAGACCGATAAGAGAGAGAAGAAGAAAATTAGACAGGAGATAGAGAGGTCAAAGAAAAAGAGAGAGAGGAGAATAAAAATAGTGAGGAGGAGGAGATGGAGGAGACGAATGATGATGATGAAGGAGAGAGATAGATGGAGATGAAGGTGAGAGGAGAGTAGAGAGAAAGAGAGAGATAGAGGAGGAGATGAATGAGTGAGAGAGAGAGACAGAGAGAAAGAGAGAGAAAGAGAGAGAGAGAGGAGATGGAGGAGAGAGAGAAGAAAAAAATGAAGGTGAGAGAACGAGAGAGATAGAGGAGGAGATGAAGGAGGGAGAGATAGAGAGAGGACACACTGTTGGCCCAGGGGTAATTTCCTCTCCACATGAGAAGTGCATGCTGGGATATGGAATCACCTCCAGGGGAGGGTAATGATGCATCGCTAGAACCTTGGCCCTGAGGAGCTGTGTGTGAGTGTGTGTCTGTTCCTTGCCCATCTTCGCTGCGTGTTCTAGGTAAATGGCCCGTTGTGGTTATTTCTCCCTGTCTGATTGGTCGCTATCTGTGTGTGTCTGTCCCTTCCATATGTGAGCGTCTGTATGCGTCTGTATGCGTCTGTACACGTGTGTGTGTGTGACCTTGGCGATAAGGAGCCATTCTTCTAGCTATCTTCTCTTATGATGATGATGATGTGGTTTACCGTGAGGCCTGGACAGAGGACAGAATCTGGGGGTGGGGGGGCAAGTTAACCACATGGTCATATAAACATGGCAAATATGATTTTACTCATGGTGAAAATGTGATTCTGAAACGATGACGATAGTGACACTTGTGATGATTGTTGTAAATTCGCTGATAATGCTGATTGCTGACGATAAGTTGAGCAGTTTGACACAGATGACTTTGTCACCATCGTTGCTTTCTGTAACTTGACAGTTGAACAGAAGTGATTAGTGAGACTCTTGACTGCAGCATGATTCACTGTGGAGTGTTTTGTTTTTGAAATCATCTGTTGAAAGAGGGAGAGGGGAGGGAGAGAGGCGGGAGAGGGGAGGGAGAGAGGCGGGAGAGGGGAGGGAGATGAGAGGGAGAGGGGAGGGAGAGAGGCGGGAGAGGGGAGGGAGAGGGGAGGGAGAGAGGCGGGGGAGAGGGGAGGGAGAGAGGCGGGAGAGGGGAGGGAGATGAGAGGGAGAGGGGAGGGATTGAGGCGGGAGAGGGGAGGGAGAGAGGCGGGAGAGGGGAGGGAGAGAGGCGGGAGAGGGGAGGGAGATGAGAGGGAGAGGGGAGGGAGAGAGGCGGGAGAGGGGAGGGAGAGAGGGAGAGGGGAGGGAGAGAGGCGGGAGAGGGGAGGGAGAGAGGCGGGAGAGGGGAGAGAGAAAGGCGAGAGAGGGGAGGGAGATGAGAGGGAGAGGGGAGGGAGATGGGAGAGGAGAGGGAAAGGGGAGGGAAATGGGAGGGGAGGGAGATGAGAGGGAGAGGGGAGGGGAGGGAAATGGGAGGGAAATGGGAGGGAGAGGGGAGGGAGATGGGAGAGGAGAGGGAGAGGGGAGGGGGAGGAGACAGAGAGGGGAGGGAGATGGGAAGGGGAGGAGAGGAGAGGAGAGAGGAGAGGAGAGGAGAGGAGAGGAGAGGAGAGGAGAGGAGAGGGGAGGGAGATGGGAGAGGAGAGGGAAAGGGGAGGGAAATGGGAGGGGAGGGAGATGAGAGGGAGAGGGGAGGGGAGGGAAATGGGAGGGAGAGGGGAGGGAGATGGGAGAGGAGAGGGAGAGGGAGGGGAGGAGACGGAGGGGAGGGAGATGGGAAGGAGAGGAGAGGAGAGGAGAGGAGAGGAGAGGAGAGGAGAGGAGAGGAGAGGAGAGGAGAGGAGAGGAGAGGAGAGGAGAGGAGAGGAGAGGGAGATGGGAGAGGAGAGGGAAAGGGGAGTGAAATGGGAGGGGAGGGAGATGAGAGGGAGAGGGGAGGGGAGGGAAATGGGAGGGAGAGGGGAGGGAGATTGGAGAGGAGAGGGAAAGGGGGGAAATGGGAGGGGAGGGAGATGAGAGGGAGAGGGGAGGGGAGGGAATTGAGAATTGAGAAAAAAGACAAATCATCACACAGAAACAGAACAGAATACAAGGACATATTTGTTGCTTTCATTGTTGAAAGGTGTTCTCTCCTGTCTCCCTTCTCTCTCTCTCTCTCTCTCCTGTCTCCCTTCTCTCTCTCTCTCTCCTGTCTCCCTCTCTCTCTCTCTCTCTCTCTCCTGTCTCCCTTCTCTCTCTCTCTCTCCTGTCTCCCTTCTCTCTCTCTCTCTCTCTCTCTCTCTCTCTCTCTCTCTCTCTCCTGTCTCCCTCTCTCTCTCTCTCTCTCTCTCTCTCTCTCCTGTCTCCTTCTCTCTCTCTCTCTCTCTCTCTCTCTCTCTCTCTCTCTCTCTCTCTCTCTCTCTCCTGTCTCCCTTCTCTCTCTCTCTCTCCTGTCTCCCCTCTCTCTCTCTCTCTCTCTCTCTCCTGTCTCCTTCTCTCTCTCTCTCTCTCTCTCTCTCCTGTCTCCTTCTCTCTCTCTCTCTCTCTCTCTCTCTCTCTCTCTCTCTCTCTCTCTCTCTCTCTCTCTCTCTCTCCATCCAAATAGCGGCAGATGTTCATGTGAATATTCTAAAATCTGCATAAAAACAACACGCACATTTTCAAACTGACCTGTTGCAGATAAAAGGCTGTGTGTGGACAAATTTTTTTGGGGGGGCATTATACAGCTCTTATTGGCACATGCGCTCTAGAAAACAGTGCGCTGTTGGTTAGTGAGCACGTATAGCCTACATGATGAGATAACTATGGACAAAATAGCGAGATTATGCTTTTTGGTCAAACAGCAGTCAAGCATCCATCTTCATGTCAACAGAAAAAGACCCTCAATATTTATTTGAAAGGTGCATCAAGCTCATCACTTCCACCACCCTGTGAAGTTCATCACTTCCCCCACCCTGTGAAGTTCATCACTTCCCCCACCCTGTGAAGTTCATCACTTCCCCACCCTGTGAAGTTCATCACTTCCACCACCCTGTGAAGCTCATCACTTCCCCCACCCTGTGAAGTTCATCACTTCCACCACCCTGTGAAGTTCATCACTTCCACCACCCTGTGAAGCTCATCACTTCCACCACCCTGTGAAGCTCATCACTTCCACCACCCTGTGAAATTCATCACTTCCACCACCCTGTGAAGTTCATCACTTCCACCACCCTGTGAAGTTCATCACTTCCACCACCCTGTGAAGTTCATCACTTCCACCACCCTGTGAAGCTCATCACTTCCCCCACCCTGTGAAGTTCATCACTTCCACCACCCTGTGAAGTTCATCACTTCCACCACCCTGTGAAGCTCATCACACACACACACACACACACACACACACACACACACACACACACACACACACACACACACACACACACACACACACCCCCAACACCTAATCTATAACTTGATGCGGTATAGGGTACTCAGTGTTAATATATGACTCAGCCACACACACACACACACACACACACACACACACACACACACACACACACACACACTCTCTCTCACACACTTAACAAATCCACATCCTCTTGTGACATGGCCATCGTATGAAAGGGGATTATTTAAATATGTCAGTTTAACAGAATCTCCACTTCTCTCCTCTCTTACTGTCTTCTCTTGGATTAAAGGAAAATGTGCAGCTCTCATGTTTAAGTAAAGTTCTATATTGCCTAGGCAGCAGAAGGTAAGGTCAGGGAGTTGTATATCTTGTATGACAGGGATAGTTCACCCAAATTGCAAAAAGACATATTGGTTTCCTTACGCTGTAAGCAGTCTATGGACAGGTTCCCTGTTTCAAACATTTACAAATCATCCAAAAGTATCTACAATAGATTGTGAAGCCCACCAAAGTCACTTATAGATGATTTGAACAGGAGGCGGGAAAAATGCTAATATGAGACAGTGAGTTCCTTTCAGCCGTCTTCCTCTAGGCGCTCCATACATTAAGAGTTATTGTTTGATATCTTCCTCTAGGCGCTCCATACATTAAGAGTTATTGTTTGATATCTCGTCTTCCTCTAGGCGCTCCATACATTAAGAGTTATTGTTTGATATCTCGTCTTCCTCTAGGCGCTCCATACATTAAGAGTTATTGTTTGATATCTCGTCTTCCTCTAGGCGCTCCATACATTAAGAGTTATTGTTTGATATCTCGTCTTCCTCTAGGCGCTCCATACATTAAGAGTTATTGTTTGATATCTTCCTCTAGGCGCTCCATACATTAAGAGTTATTGTTTGATATCTTCCTCTAGGCGCTCCATACATTAAGAGTTATTGTTTGATATCTTCCTCTAGGCGCTCCATACATTAAGAGTTATTGTTTGATATCTTCCTCTAGGCGCTCCATACATTAAGAGTTATTGTTTGATATCTTCCTCTAGGCGCTCCATACATTAAGAGTTATTGTTTGATATCTCGTCTTCCTCTAGGCGCTCCATACATTAAGAGTTATGGTTTGATATCTTCCTCTAGGCGCTCCATACATTAAGAGTTATTGTTTGATATCTTCCTGTATGCGCTCCATACATTAAGAGTTATTGTTTGATATCTTCCTCTAGGCGCTCCATACATTAAGAGTTATTGTTTGATATCTTCCTCTAGGCGCTCCATACATTAAGAGTTATTGTTTGATATCTTCCTCTAGGCGCTCCATACATTAAGAGTTATTGTTTGATATCTTCCTGTATGCGCTCCATACATTAAGAGTTATTGTTTGATATCTTCCTCTAGGCGCTCCATACATTAAGAGTTATTGTTTGATATCTTCCTCTAGGCGCTCCATACATTAAGAGTTATTGTTTGATATCTTCCTCTAGGCGCTCCATACATTAAGAGTTATTGTTTGATATCTTCCTCTAGGCGCTCCATACATTAAGAGTTATTGTTTGATATCTTCCTCTAGGCGCTCCATACATTAAGAGTTATTGTTTGATATCTTCCTCTAGGCGCTCCATACATTAAGAGTTATTGTTTGATATCTTCCTCTAGGCGCTCCATACATTAAGAGTTATTGTTTGATATCTTCCTCTAGGCGCTCCATACATTAAGAGTTATTGTTTGATATCTTCCTCTAGGCGCTCCATACATTAAGAGTTATTGTTTGATATCTTCCTCTAGGCGCTCCATACATTAAGAGTTATTGTTTGATATCTTCCTCTAGGCGCTCCATACATTAAGAGTTATTGTTTGATATCTTCCTCTAGGCGCTCCATACATTAGCTAAGAGTTATTGTTTGATATCTTCCTCTAGGCGCTCCATACATTAAGAGTTATTGTTTGATATCTTCCTGTATGCGCTCCATACATTAAGAGTTATTGTTTGATATCTTCCTCTTCCATACATTAAAAGTTATTGTTTGATATCTTCCTCTAGGCGCTCCATACATTAAGAGTTATTGTTTGATATCTTCCTCTAGGCGCTCCATACATTAAGAGTTATTGTTTGATATCTTCCTCTAGGCGCTCCATACATTAAGAGTTATTGTTTGATATCTTCCTCTAGGCGCTCCATACATTAAGAGTTATTGTTTGATATCTTCCTCTAGGCGCTCCATACATTAAGAGTTATTGTTTGATATCTTCCTCTAGGCGCTCCATACATTAAGAGTTATTGTTTGATATCTTCCTCTAGGCGCTCCATACATTAAGAGTTATTGTTTGATATCTTCCTCTAGGCGCTCCATACATTAAGAGTTATTGTTTGATATCTCCATACATTAAGAGTTATTGTTTGATATCTCTCCTCTAGGCGCTCCATACATTAAGAGTTATTGTTTGATATCTTCCTCTAGGCGCTCCATACATTAAGAGTTATTGTTTGATATCTTCCTCTAGGCGCTCCATACATTAAGAGTTATTGTTTGATGTCTTCCTCTAGGCGCTCCATACATTAAGAGTTATTGTTTGATATCTTCCTCTAGGCGCTCCATACATTAAGAGTTATTGTTTGATATCTTCCTCTAGGCGCTCCATACATTAAGAGTTATTGTTTGATATCTTTATCTTTATCTTTATCGTTAATGTCAGTGAGTTGTATATCTGGTATGTGAGAGTGATGAGGATCTTTAGACGTTAATGTCAGTGAGTTGTATATCTGGTATGTGAGAGTGATGAGGATCTTTAGACGTTAATGTCAGTGAGTTGTATATCTGGTATGTGAGAGTGATGAGGATCTGTAGACGTTAATATCAGTGAGTTGTACATCTGGTATGTGAGAGTGATGAGGATCTTTAGACGTTAATGTCAGTGAGTTGTATATCTGGTATGTGAGAGTGATGAGGATCTGTAGACGTTAATATCAGTGAGTTGTACATCTGGTATGTGAGAGTGATGAGGATGTGTAGACGTTAATATCAGTGAGTTGTATATCTGGTATGTGAGAGTGATGAGGATCTTTAGACGTTAATGTCAGTGAGTTGTACATCTGGTATGTGAGAGTGATGAGGATCTGTAGATGTTAATATCAGTGAGTTGTATATCTGGTATGTGAGAGTGATGAGGATCTTTAGACGTTAATGTCAGTGAGTTGTACATCTGGTATGTGAGAGTGATGAGGATCTGTAGACGTTAATGTCAGTGAGTTGTACATCTGGTATGTGAGAGTGATGAGGATCTGTAGACGTTAATATCAGTGAGTTGTACATCTGGTATGTGAGAGTGATGAGGATCTGTAGACGTTAATGTCAGTGAGTTGTACATCTGGTATGTGAGAGTGATGGGTGGTGGTGGGGCATGTGATGTTATCACGTAAAGTTACAGTCAACATTTAATTCTAAATGCCTACAACATATATGTCTTGAACTCTAAAAATAATGTTTATTTTCAAGACAAGTGTTGTCTGAATTGCTTTACATTGCAATTTTTTAAAGTTTCACCACTCTCAAACTGTTTCAGATCTCTTCTAGGTCTACATGAGTGCAGGTCACTGTATCGGTACAGTAAGTAGGCACATGCTAATGATTAGAATATAGCAAACATTAGTCGATTCTTGCATTCTGTTACGCACGCCTCTGTGACGAAACACCCTGCTACAACTCAACTCTCCGTGAAGTGAAAGAGGTATGGGCTGTAGGTGTGAGTAAGGATGACAAGGCAGAGAATTTACCGTTTACTAGGAATTTATTCCTCCGTAATATGGGGAAAAGGGGCTGGACGGAACCAAAGCAAAGAAAGTAAATCTCAAAGCCCCCTCTCCTATCTTACCTGCCTACCCACTACTTACCTAATTTAACACCACCTGGTGCACTAACCAAAATACAGGGGGTGGTCCACCCAGGTCTTACCTAGTGTGCCTAGACAGTGAATATACTACGGGTATACAGTAACTTTTGCACATTTCAGGCTTCAAACATAAAGATATAAAACTGTATTTTTTGTGAAGAATCAACAACAAGTGGGACACAATCATGAAGTGGAACGACATTTATTGGATATTTCAAACTTTTTTAACAAATCAAAAACTGAAAAATTGGGCGTGCATAATTATTCAGCCCCTTTACTTTCAGTGCAGCAAACTCTCTCCAGAAGTTCAGTGAGGATCTCTGAATGATCCAATGTTGACCTAAAGGACTAATGATGATAAATACAATCCACCTGTGTGTAATCAAGTCTCCGTATAAATGCACCTGCACTGTGATAGTCTC
Organism: Oncorhynchus tshawytscha; assembly: GCF_018296145.1. NCBI lineage: Eukaryota > Metazoa > Chordata > Actinopteri > Salmoniformes > Salmonidae > Oncorhynchus > Oncorhynchus tshawytscha. The sequence goes on along the minus strand of NC_056457.1, from coordinate 28,157,505 downwards.
AGAGGTCCGTTAAAAGCGCAGAGAGCATCATGAAGAACAAGGAACACACCAGGCAGGTCCGAGATACTGTTGTGAAGAAGTTTAAAGCCGGATTTGGATACAAAAAGATTTCCCAAGCTTTAAACATCCCAAGGAGCACTGTGCAAGCGATAATATTGAAATGGAAGGAGTATCAGACCACTGCAAATCTACCAAGACACCAAATAATGCATGCAGAGCAGAATTAGGCCGATACCCACTAATTATCAAAATCCAGAAAAGAGCCGTTAAATTCTATAACCACCTAAAAGGAAGCGATTCCCAAACCTTCCATAACAAAGCCATCACCTACAGAGAGATGAACCTGGAGAAGAGTCCCCTAAGCAAGCTGGTCCTGGGGCTCTGTTCACAAACACACCCTACAGAGCCACAGGACAGCAGCACAATTAGACCCAACCAAATCATGAGAAAACAAAAAGATGATTACTTGACACATTGGAAAGAATTAACAAAAAAACTGAGCAAACTAGAATGCTATTTGGCCCTAAACAGAGAGTACACAGCGGCAGAATACCTGACCACTGTGACTGACCCAAAATTAAGGAAAGCTTTGACTATGTACAGACTCAGTGAGCATAGCCTTGCTATTGAGAAAGGCTGCCGTAGGCAGACATGGCTCTCAAGAGAAGACAGGCTATGTGCTCACTGCCCACAAAATGAGGTGGAAACTGAGCTGCACTTCCTAACCTCCTGCCCAATGTATGACCATATTAGAGAGACATATTTCCCTCAGATTACACAGATCCACAAAGAATTTGAAAACAAATCCAATTTTGATAAACTCCCATATCTACTGGGTGAAATTCCACAGTGTGCCATCACAGCAGCAAGATTTGTGACCTGTTGCCACGAGAAAAGGGCAACCAGTGAAGAACAAACACCATTGTAAATACAACCCATATTTATGCTTATTTATTTTATCTTGTGTCCTTTAACCATTTGTAGATTGTTACAACACTGTATACATATAATATGACATTTGTAATGTCTTTATTGTTTTGAAACTTATGTATGTGTAATGTCTACTGTTAATTTTTGTTGTTTATTTTATTTGTTTATTTTGTATATTATCTACCTCACTTGCTTTGGCAATGTTAACACATGTTTCCCATGCCAATAAAGCCCTTGAATTAAATTGAATTGAATTGAGAGAGAGTGAGAGAGAAGGAGAGAGAGTTAGAGAGTGAGAGAGAGAGAGAGAGAGAGAGAGAGAGAGAGTTATAGAGAGAGAAGGAGAGAGAGAGAGTTTTATATAGAGACAGACAGTTATAGAGTGAGAGAGAAGGAGAGAGAGAGAAGGAGAGAGAGTTATAGAGAAAGAGAAAAGGATAAAGAGTTATAGAGAGAGTGAGAGAGAGTTATATATAGAGAGAGAGAAGGAGAGAGAGAGAGGCCAGAGTGTTATAGAGAGAACGAGAGAAGGAGAGAGAGTTGGAGAGAGAGAGTTAGAGAGAGTAAGAGAGAATGAGAGAGAGAGAGATAGAGAGATAGTAAGAGAGAAGGACAGAGAGAAGGAGAGAGAGAGAGAGAGAGAGAGAGAGAGAGAGAGAATGAGAGGGGGAGAGAGAAGGAGAGTGCTCTAAGTGGATGAGAGTTATAGAGAGAGTAAGAGAGAGGGAATGAGAGAGAGAGAGAGAGAGTTAGAGAGGGAGAAGGAGAGAGGGAGAGTGCTCTAAGTGGATGAGAGAGAGAGAAGGAGAGGGAGAAGGAGAAGCAGAGAGCTCTAAGTGGATGAGAGAGAGAAGGAGAGTGTTCTAAGTGGATGAGAGTTATAGAGAAAGTTAGAGAGAAGGAGAGAGCTCTAAGTGGATGAGAGAGAGAAGAAGAGTGCTCTAAGTGGATGAGAGAGAGAAGGAGAGGGAGAGCTCTAAGTGGATGAGAGTTATAGATAGAGAAGGAGAGGGAGAGCCCACATGGGTGAGACTTATAGAGAGAGAAGGAGAGAGAGAGCTCTAAGTGGATGAGAGAGAGGAGAGGGAGAGATCTCTAAGTGGATGAGAGTTATAGAGAGGGAGAGAGCTCTAAGTGGATGAGAGTTATAGAGAAGGAGAGCTCTAAGTGGATGTGAGTTATAGAGAGGGAGAAAGCTCTAAGTAGATGAGAGTTATAGAGAAGGAGAGAGCTCTAAGTGGATGAGAGTTATAGAGAAGGAGAGAGTTCTAAGTGGATGATAGTTATAGAGATGGAGAGAGCTCTAAATGGATGAGAGTTATATAGAGAGAGAGAGCTCTAAGTGGATAGGAGTTATAGAGAGGGAGAGAGCTCTAAGTGGATGAGAGTTATAGAGAAAGAGAGAGAAAGAGAGAGCTCTAAGTGGATGAGATGGAGAGAGCTCTAAGTGGATGAGAGTTATAGAGAGGGATAGAGCTCTAAGTGGATGAGAGTTATAGAGAGAGAGAGAGCTCTAAGTGGATGGGAGTTATAGAGAGGGAGAGAGCTCTAAGTGGATGAGAGTTATAGAGAAAGAGAGAGCTCTAAGTGGATGAGAGTTATAGAGATGGGGAGAGCTCTAAGTGGATGAGAGTTATAGAGAGGGAGAGAGCTCTAAGTGGATGAGAGTTATAGAGAAGGAGAGAGCTCTAAGTGGATGATAGTTATAGAGATGGAGAGAGCTCTAAGTCGATGAGAGTTATAGAGAGGGAGAGAGCTTTAAGTGGATGGAGTTATAGAGAAGGAGAGAGCTCTAAGTAGATGAGAGTTATAGAGAAGGAGAGAGCTCTAAGTGGATGAGAGTTATAGAGAAGGAGAGAGCTCTAAGTGGATGAGAGTTATAGAGAAGGAGAGAGCTCTAAGTGGATGAGAGTTATAGAGAAGGAGAGAGCTCTAAGTGGATGAGAGTTATAGAGAAGGAGAGAGCTCTAAGTGGATGAGAGTTATAGAGAAGGAGAGAGCTCTAAGTAGATGAGAGTTATAGAGAAGGAGAGAGCTCTAAGTGGATGAGAGTTATAGAGAAGGAGAGAGCTCTAAGTGGATGAGAGTTATAGAGAAGGAGAGAGCTCTACGTGGATGCCCTTGTCTTCCACCATCATCAGGTTCCATTAACTTGTCAAGTGATTTATTTTGTCGACATTTACAAGGTTCGCATAGAATGTAGACTCGACCCTGGCCACACTGTGTTTCCGTTGAACAGTCTTGTGTCGATAAAAACAGCTGGACACAATGACGTCACACCTAAAACAAATACTTTTTTCACAAAAACATAGAATGTCAAAGTGGTTGATCTGTTAAAATAAAAAACCCGGTTGGAAAATTGTCTCAGGTAGCCCACCTGTCTGTATCATGTCTCAGGCAGCCCACCTGTCTGTTTCATGTCTCAGGTAGCCCACCTGTCTGTTTCCTGTCTCAGGTAGCCCACCTGTCTGTATCATGTCTCAGGCAGCCCACCTGTCTGTTTCATGTCTCAGGTAGCCCACCTGTCTGTTTCATGTCTCAGGTAGCCCACCTGTCTGTTTCATGTCTCAGGCAGCCCACCTGTCTGTTTCATGTCTCAGGTAGCCCACCTGTCTGTTTCATGTCTCAGGTAGCCCACCTGTCTGTATCATGTCTCAGGTAGCCCACCTGTCTGTATCATGTCTCAGGTAGCCCACCTGTCTGTTTCATGTCTCAGGTAGCCCACCTGTCTGTATCATGTCTCAGGTAGCCCACCTGTCTGTATCATGTCTCAGGTAGCCCACCTGTCTGTATCATGTCTCAGGTAGCCCACCTGTCTGTATCATGTCTCAGGTAGCCTACCTGTCTGTATCATGTCTCAGGTAGCCCACCTGTCTGTTTCATGTCTCAGGTAGCCCACCTGTCTGTTTCATGTCTCAGGTAGCCCACCTGTCTGTTTCATGTCTCAGGTAGCCTACCTGTCTGTATCATGTCTCAGTTAGCCCACCTGTCTGTTTCATGTCTCAGGTAGCCTACCTGTCTGTATCATGTCTCAGGTAGCCCACCTGTCTTGTTTCATGTCTCAGGTAGCCCACCTGTCTGTTTCATGTCTCAGGTAGCCTACCTGTCTGTATCATGTCTCAGGTAGCCTACCTGTCTGTATCATGTCTCAGGTAGCCCACCTGTCTGTTTCATGTCTCAGGTAGCCTACCTGTCTGTATCATGTCTCAGGTAGCCTACTTGTCTGTATCATGTCTCAGGTAGCCCACCTGTCTGTTTCATGTCTCAGGTAGCCTACCTGTCTGTATCATGTCTCAGGTAGCCCACCTGTCTTGTTTCATGTCTCAGGTGGCCCACCTGTCTATTTCATGTCTCAGGTAGCCCACCTGTCTGTATCATGTCTCAGGTAGCCCACCTGTCTGTTTCATGTCTCAGGTAGACCACCTACCATGTAGACCACCTGTCTGTATCATGTCTCAGGTAGCCCACCTGTCTGTTTCATGTCTCAGGTAGGCTACCTGTCTGTATCATGTCTCAGGTAGCCCACCTGTCTGTATCATGTCTCAGTTAGCCCACCTGTCTGTTTCATGTCTCAGGTAGCCTACCTGTCTGTATCATGTCTCAGGTAGCCCACCTGTCTTGTTTCATGTCTCAGGTGGCCCACCTGTCTGTTTCATGTCTCAGGTAGCCTACCTGTCTGTATCATGTCTCAGGTAGCCTACCTGTCTGTATCATGTCTCAGGTAGCCCACCTGTCTGTTTCATGTCTCAGGTAGCCTACCTGTCTGTATCATGTCTCAGGTAGCCTACTTGTCTGTATCATGTCTCAGGTAGCCCACCTGTCTGTTTCATGTCTCAGGTAGCCTACCTGTCTGTATCATGTCTCAGGTAGCCCACCTGTCTTGTTTCATGTCTCAGGTGGCCCACCTGTCTATTTCATGTCTCAGGTAGCCCACCTGTCTGTATCATGTCTCAGGTAGCCCACCTGTCTGTTTCATGTCTCAGGTAGACCACCTGTCTGTTTCATGTCTCAGGTAGACCACCTGTCTGTATCATGTCTCAGGTAGCCCACCTGTCTGTTTCATGTCTCAGGTAGGCTACCTGTCTGTATCATGTCTCAGGTAGCCCACCTGTCTGTATCATGTCTCAGTTAGCCCACCTGTCTGTTTCATGTCTCAGGTAGCCTACCTGTCTGTATCATGTCTCAGGTAGCCCACCTGTCTTGTTTCATGTCTCAGGTGGCCCACCTGTCTGTTTCATGTCTCAGGTAGCCTACCTGTCTGTATCATGTCTCAGGTAGCCTACCTGTCTGTATCATGTCTCAGGTAGCCCACCTGTCTGTTTCATGTCTCAGGTAGCCTACCTGTCTGTATCATGTCTCAGGTACTTGTCTGTATCATGTCTCAGGTAGCCCACCTGTCTGTTTCATGTCTCAGGTAGCCTACCTGTCTGTATCATGTCTCAGGTAGCCCACCTGTCTTGTTTCATGTCTCAGGTGGCCCACCTGTCTATTTCATGTCTCAGGTAGCCCACCTGTCTGTATCATGTCTCAGGTAGCCCACCTGTCTGTTTCATGTCTCAGGTAGACCACCTGTCTGTTTCATGTCTCAGGTAGACCACCTGTCTGTATCATGTCTCAGGTAGCCCACCTGTCTGTTTCATGTCTCAGGTAGGCTACCTGTCTGTATCATGTCTCAGGTAGCCCACCTGTCTGTATCATGTCTCAGTTAGCCCACCTGTCTGTTTCATGTCTCAGGTAGCCTACCTGTCTGTATCATGTCTCAGGTAGCCCACCTGTCTTGTTTCATGTCTCAGGTGGCCCACCTGTCTGTTTCATGTCTCAGGTAGCCTACCTGTCTGTATCATGTCTCAGGTAGCCTACCTGTCTGTATCATGTCTCAGGTAGCCCACCTGTCTGTTTCATGTCTCAGGTAGCCTACCTGTCTGTATCATGTCTCAGGTAGCCTACTTGTCTGTATCATGTCTCAGGTAGCCCACCTGTCTGTTTCATGTCTCAGGTAGCCTACCTGTCTGTATCATGTCTCAGGTAGCCCACCTGTCTTGTTTCATGTCTCAGGTGGCCCACCTGTCTATTTCATGTCTCAGGTAGCCCACCTGTCTGTATCATGTCTCAGGTAGCCCACCTGTCTGTTTCATGTCTCAGGTAGACCACCTGTCTGTTTCATGTCTCAGGTAGACCACCTGTCTGTATCATGTCTCAGGTAGCCCACCTGTCTGTTTCATGTCTCAGGTAGGCTACCTGTCTGTATCATGTCTCAGGTAGCCCACCTGTCTGTATCATGTCTCAGGTAGCCCACCTGTCTGTTTCATGTCTCAGGTAGCCTACCTGTCTGTATCATGTCTCAGGTAGCCCACCTGTCTGTTTCATGTCTCAGGTAGCCCACCTGTCTGTTTCATGTCTCAGGTAGCCCACCTGTCTGTTTCATGTCTCAGGTAGCCCACCTGTCTGTTTCATGTCTCAGGTAGCCCAGCTGTCTGTTTCCCCCTCGTCAAGACTCAGCTGTCTCCAATTACCCATTCCTTCTGAAGCTATATAAAAGCCAGTGTTCTGTTCAGAAGAGAGATCGTTGCTGGAGAGTTTGATTGTGACATAGATCATTGCTGAGAGAGGAGGTTGATGGCTGAGGGTTATAGCATGTTGGTCGTTGGTATGTACTATGTTAGTTGTGGGTAGCAGTTGGTATGTTCTGTGTTAGTTGTGGGTAGCAGTTGGTATGTTCTGTGTTAGTTTGTTGCTCAGATAGAGCTTATTTGATGTCCTTTGTTTCTTAGTTTGTTTGAGAAATTGTTTGTTCTCCTGTTTCATTTGTTCCCAGGGGGAAGGGGAAGGCACCTAGGGAGTGCTTAGGCAAGAGGCCCGCGGGCATACATACTGTATCTCTCTCCTTCTCTCTCTATAACTCTCTCTCGCAGTCTATAACTCTCTCTCATTCAATTCAATTCAATTTACTTTATTGGCATGACGTAACAATGTACATATTGCCAAAGCTTACCTTTGATATTTATAATATGAAAATAATAAGAATCAAAATTGTCAACGGGACAACAGTAACAACAATAACAAGGGTCAAAATAACCATACATTCAACAATAACAATAAGTATACAGTAGAGTACATGTGCAGGTTGATTGGTCTGTCAGACACTGTCCCTCATCTTATGGCAGGCAGCAATGTAGTGCGCTGCCAACCCACAGCTCTCTGCGCCCTCCCCCAACAGGATGGGTAGTCTATCCTCATCAGAGAGGTCTTTGAAACCTTGAATAAGGGTTTCAAATTTGGGGAAATGACATTCTCTAATTGATTTATATTTTTGACATTTTGTCAGGAAATGCAGCTCTGTCTCAGGTTCTGCTGTTGTGCAGTAGTTGCACAGCCTTTCCTCTACAGGGAGCCAGGTTTTCCTCTGTCTACCCTTCTCAATAGCAAGTCTGTGCTCACTGAGCCTGTACTTTGTCAAGGTTTTTCTAAGGTTTTGATCAGTAACCATGGTCAAATATTTAACCACAGTGTACTGTCGTTTTAGGGCCAGATAGCACTGCATTTTGCTTTGTGTTTGTGTTTCCCAATAAGCAATGTATTTTTGTTTTGACTGTGTTGTAATTTGGTTTATTCTGATTGATTGTATATTCTGGTCCTGAGGCTTCAGTATGTTAGTAGAACAGGTTTGTGAACTCAGCCCCAGGACCAGCTGGATGAGGGGACTCTTTTCGTTGCTCAGCTCTTGGCATTGCAGGGCTTGGTAATGATATCAGAGGGGGTCACTGTATTTTAGATGTTTCCAAAACTTAATTGCTCTTTTTTGAGTTTTTATTATTAATGGATATTGGACTAATTCTGCCCTGCATGCATTGTTTGTAGTTTTCCTCTGGACATGTAGGAGAATCTTACAGAACTCTGCATGCAGGGTTTTAATGGGGTGTTTGTCCCATTTGATGAAATCTTGTTTTGCCAGTGGACCCCACACCTCGCTGCCATAAAGTACAATTGGTTCAATGACACATTCAATTAGTTTAAGCCAAATTTTAATCGCTATTTCAATTTGAATTTGTTTTTTAATGGCGTAAAATGCCCTGCGTGCTTTCTCTCTCAGTTCATTCACTGCCTCATTAAGGTGTCCAGTTGAGCTTATTTTTAAACCTAAGTAATTGTAGTGTGTACAGTACTCTATATATTTTGTACCAATTGAGAACTTTGGTCTAATTCCCTGAGATCTGGATGTTCTCTGGAAAATCATTATTTTTGTATTTTTGGGGTTTACTCTCTCTCTCTCTCTCTCTCTCTCTCTCTCACTCACTCCCTCTATAACTCTCTCTCTCTCTTTCTCTCGCTTTCTCTCTCTAACTCTCTCACTCTCTCTCTCTGTCTCTCTCCCTCTCTCTCTCTCTTTCTCTCTCTCTCTCTCTAACTCTATCCTCTCACTCTCCCTCTCTCTCTCTCCCTTTCGCTCTCTCTCTCTCCTCTCTTTTGCTCCTTCTCTCTCTTTCTCTCTCTCCTCTCTCTTTGTCTTTTTCTGCCCTGTGGGGTGTGTGGCCCCGTAGGCTTCAATCTTATTCATCATCCTAACAATGTGCCAGTATGTGTGTGTATTTATGTGTGTGTGTGTATATATATATACATTGAGGTTTCCATTAAAGAACACCCTCTGTGTTGTGTTAGACAAGTAACTCTTTATCCATTTGGCAGGGAGTGTAAAGCCTCTTATACCAGCAGGCTATGATTGATAATGCCACAATTTCTCCTAGCCAATGATAAGTCATTTGTGTAAGTGCCGTGCATGATGAATGTCCAATAACTAGTGTACAGTATGAGCCTAAGTGAGTGTGTGTGAGTGCATGCGCCCGTGTGTGAATGTGTGAGCTCATCCTTCATCGCTGGTCCTATCTAGAGATGATCTCAGATTTATAATGGGTTTGTCCAGTAGGACTATTGACTCAGTGTATAATGGTGCCGACCCTTCCAAAGAGTGTTAAACTATCTCTTGAAACCCTATAATACAGTACAATATATACAGCGTTAGGTTTACTTACCTTTAACATCTACGAAAAACAACATGAACACACAAGTTGTGGGTTTTTGTATTCAGTACTCTCACTGATTGTGTAACCATTCCCATTACGCTCCCAGTGCATTCAGAAAGTATCCCTCCACATGTTGTTAGGTTACAGCCTTATTCTAAAATGGATTAAATTTTAAAAAACATCCTCAATAATCGACACACAATACCTCATAATGACAAAGCAAAAACAGGTTTCAGAATAGGGCAAAGGTTTAGCTTCCAACAGGATAATGGCCCTAAGCACACAGACAAGACGATGCAGAATTGGCTTCGGGACAAGTCTCTGAATGTCCTTGTGTGGCCCAGCCAGAGCCAGGACTTGAACATCTCTGGAGACCTGAAAATAGCTGTGCAGCGACGCTCCCCATCCAACCTGACAGGGCTTGAGAGGATCTGCAGAGAAGAATGGGAGAAACTCCCCAAATACAGGTGTGCCAAGCTTGTAGCGTCATATCAAAGAAGACTTGAGGCTGTAATCGCTGCCAAAGGTGCCAAGAAAGTGTTGAGTAAAGGGTCTGAATTCTGTAAAACCTATTTTTGATTTGTCATTATGGTGTATTGTGTGTAGCTTGATGAGAGAAAAAAATCCAATTGAAAACATTTTGAATAAGGCTGTAACGTAATACAATTTGGAAAACGTCAAGGGGTCTAAATACTTTCCAAATGCACTGAATATAAGAAGTGAGATGTCATTAATAGTAGTATTCCTCTCTCTCTCTCCCCGTCTTCTCTCCCTGGCTGGGTTTAGTCCTGGTTAATCCTTCTGAAGCACTTGAGCGGGGTGTGACGCATGCACACACAAACACACCTCAGTAGCGGTATCTACATGAATGCAGAGCTCTCTGCTCTATATGACTCAGAGAAGGAAGCCTTTGATCAGTGTAACGTAGTCGCTGGGAGTCGGGAAGCAAGTGCAGGTAGCAAGTTTAATAATAAACGAAATATGGAACAATACAAGAGAAGCGTACGAACATGAAACATCAATACTGCCTGGGGAATAAACCTGAGTGCCATATATAGGAGAGGTAATGAGTGAGGAAATGGAGTCCAGGTGTGCCTTGTCATGAGGAGCAGGTGTGTGAAATGAGCAGGAGTAGACGTGACAGTCCCCCCACACTGACACGCGGCTCCTGCCGCTGGACAGCACCAGCCAAGGAGAAGGCCCTGAGGGTGAGGAGTGGGCCGGTCCGGACAGTGAAGGTAGAAATCACAGATGATGTTAGGATCCAGAATGTCCTTCACCAGAACCCAACACCGCTCCTCGGGACCGTACCCCTCCCAGTCCACCAGGTACTGGAGCCAACCCGCACGATGTCAGGAGTCCAGGATTGATCTGACGGCATAGGTGGGACCTCCCTCGATGTCCAAGGGTAGCGGAGGGGTGTCGTGGGGGACAGTCTCAGCCAGGGGACCAGCAACTACCGGCCTGAGGAGAGAAATATGAAAGGAGGGTGAGCTACAGTAGTCACTGGGGAGCTGTAATCTATACGTAACCTTGTTGACCCTCCGGAGAACATTGAATGGCCCCACCAACCGGGGGCTCAGCTTCTTACAGGGCAGGCAGAGTGGGAGGTTCCTGGAGAGCCAGACACGATCGCCAGGATAGAATGGGCACCTCACTGTGGTGGCAATCTGCCTGCTCCTTCTGGTTAACCAGGGATTCCTCTGTCTGTCCAGAGTGAAATAACAAGCTGTTTGTTCTATGTTGTTTCCCCACTTTGACTGAAAATAGACTGAAAGAGAAGAGGTAGAGGAGAAGAAGGGAAGAAAACAGGTAGAGAGAAGAGAAGAGAAGCAGTTGTAGAGGTAGAGGAGAAGAAGGGAAGAAAACAGGTAGAGAGAAGAGAAGAGAAGAAGTTGTAGAGGAGAAGAAGGGAAGAAAACAGGTAGAGAGAAGAGAAGAGAAGAAGTTGTAGAGGAGAAGAAGGGAAGAAAACAGGTAGAGAGAAGAGAAGAGAAGAAGTTGTAGAGGAGAAGAAGGGAAGAAAACAGGTAGAGAGAAGAGAAGAGAAGAAGTTGTAGAGGTAGAGGAGAAGAAGGGAAGAAAACAGGTAGAGAGAAGAGAAGAGAAGAAGTTGTAGAGTTAGAGGAGAAGAAGGGAAGAAAACAGGTAGAGAGAAGAGAAGAGAAGAAGTTGTAGAGGTAGAGGAGAAGAAGGGAAGAAAACAGGTAGAGAGAAGAGAAGAAGTTGTAGAGGAGAAGAAGGGAAGAAAACAGGTAGAGGGAAGAGAAGAGAAGAGAAGAAGTTGTAGAGGAGAAGAAGGGAAGAAAACAGGTAGAGAGAAGAGAAGAGAAGAAGTTGTAGAGGAGAAGAAGGGAAGAAAACAGGTAGAGAGAAGAGAAGAGAAGAAGTTGTAGAGGAGAAGAAGGGAAGAAAACAGGTAGAGGGAAGAGAAGAGAAGAGAAGAAGTTGTAGAGGAGAAGAAGGGAAGAAAACAGGTAGAGGGAAGAGAAGAGAAGAGAAGAAGTTGTAGAGGAGAAGAAGGGAAGAAAACAGGTAGAGAGAAGAGAAGAGAAGAAGTTGTAGAGGAGAAGAAGGGAAGAAAACAGGTAGAGAGAACATAAGAGAAGAGAAGAAGTTGTAGAGGAGAAGAAGGGAAGAAAACAGGTAGAGAGAAGAGAAGAGAAGAGAAGAAGTTGTAGAGAAGAAGGGAAGAAAACAGGTAGAGAGAAGAGAAGAGAAGAGAAGAAGTTGTAGAGGTAGAGAGAAGAGATGGAAAAGAGGAAGGTAGAGGAGAGAAGAGTGTAGTGGCTTCCTTATTGGTTGACCATAGCAAATGCTCAAGCCTGAAGTGGTGTTGTTTGAAACCTATACAGTCCACATACGAAGTGCCCAAACGGTAGAAACATTCAATGAGATCCAAAAAGGTTTATTCTTCTTATATCTAACAACAAATGATTCTCCAATCAACTTAAATCTTAGATTACTTGACATATAGTATATATACATGTCTGTGTGGTCAAAAGACTATACTGCACCCGCCTCTAGCTAGGACTCCTCCCCTGAAGGCCCAACTTCCTGCGTTTAACCTAACATACTTACCACACAGTAGAATGAATGGACAATCAGGTCAATATAAATCATAAAGGTACGTATTGTTGTCACGATCGTCTAGAATTAACGGACCAAGGCGCAGCGTGCGTAGAGTTCCACATGTTTAATAAATTAAACTCACCAAAACAATACAGAACAAACGAAGCGTGTAGTAGATGCAGTGTTCACAGGCACTACACAAAAACAAGATCCCACAACAAACAGGTGGGAAAAAGCTTCCCGAAATATGATCCCCAATCAGAGACAACGATAGACAGCTGCCTCTGATTGGGAACCATACCAGGCTAACATAGAAATAACAAAACTAGAATGCCCACCCTAGTCACACCCCGACCTAACCCAAAATAGAGAATAATTTAAAATATCAACTAAGAGAGCAATGTGAAAATATGTCCAAATCGGTTCTAACACAGTACCTAATATTTAATCATATATATTCATATTGCATATATTTACACAAACGTAAATGGAGCTCTGTTTGTTATGTCTTTTATAAAAAAATATGTCCAAGTCGGTTCTAACATATCGGCCCTTAATTGTTAACTGTTCTGAATGCATAACAATTACTTAATATTCAAAAATAGAGCAAATACACAAAACATTCTATACCAGAGCAATATTACAGTTCTTAACTATATAGAAATGTACAAGGTCCCATATAGGACAAGAGTCCGTTGATCTCAGTATCGGAGTTGAAGTGTTCAGGTGTTCAATTTTTAAAAAATTCAAGAGTTTGACATCCAAAAATGTAAGAGTATGACATCCAAGAATCAGAGGAGCATGTGATTCAAAGATTGTTCAAAGATTTGAAGATTTGTTCAAAGATTTGTTCCACTTGTTCCGCTCCAGCACAAGTGGAAGATACTCCCTGATCCATCTCTTCCAGAAGAGGTCAGTGATATATTGTACCTGCTTCCATCTCCTTGGTGAGTATAGGTCACTTCTCTGGAATAGTCCTGGTGGCAGGACTGGCTTTGCTTTCAGATGAAGCAGATGTTTCAGAGTCAGGGTTTCTTGATCATTAGGGTCATCATTTTGTTACAGTTGTGATTGGTCTGTCATTCATGATCGCCTCAACTTCACACAAAGCTGTTTGCATAGCCTCATCATCCAGTACTTGCTCTTTAAGGACTGAATAGAGCAGGGGTGTCAAACTCAAATACCCAGTGGGCCAAAATGTAAAACCTGAACAAAGTCACGGGCCAACATTGAACAAATTAACCTTTTAATATGGACCCAAACAAGTTTTGCTTTAACATTGAATATGGAACAAGCATCGCTTATTACCATACAATATATAATTTAATAGTGGAGACATGCAAAATCGAATTTCAAATGAAAAAACACATCAATGGCATTCATTTATTAAATAAATAAAATTTAAATAAAAATTGTATGCCTCTTTTCTATTTGCAGCCTTCTGATTTAAATACCAAAATAAACTTTTTCCACTGGCTAATAATTTTACAAATAAAATGATAATAAATCCATCAACCATTCAACCCCATGCCTTGTAGCAAGAAAAAGTGCATAAAGAAAACGTTGATTATTGCACACTGGTCTAATCTGATGTGCCCAAGCCAGATACCTGGCATCTCTTCTTGGATGCTAGTTCATCAATGTCTGGGCTCAAGCTCTGAGCTGAAGAAATCCTCAGTATCGAGCGAAGATGTTCATCAGTCAGACGTCTCCTGTGAGTTGTTTTGGTCATCTTCATCGAGGAGAAAAGTTGCTCGCATAGATAAGTGATGCCGAACATGGAGAGCATCTGAGCAGCTTGGGTGCGGAGCTGAGGCATTGTGTCAGGGATGAACCGTGGAAACTGTGCGGCGCCCACAGCATCATACTTTGACTTCAGTGTGTCGTTGCACGGGAGTTCAATCAGCTCCATTTGAATGTTGGTTGGTGCATTTTCCACATCAACTGCGAAGGGATTACTAAGCAGTTCAAACTTGCATTTCTGGGCATCGAAGTCGGCAAATCGCCGGCTAACCTCAGCGGCGAGAACACTGAGTTTTTCAGCAAACTGTGCGCATGGGAACACGGCGGTAGAGATCTGCGCTTTTATGGATTGGCAGCAGGGAAAATGGCAAGGGTTTCCTTGCAGCATCTGATTCTCCCACAGGCACAGTTTAGTTTTGAAGGCCCTCACTGCAGCGTACATGTCTGTGATGATGCGCCCCCGCCCCTGAAGCTGCAGGTTCAGCGCATCGAGATGGCTCGAGATGTCACAGAGAAAGGCCAGCTCACACAGGAACTTTTGCTCCCGGAGCTCTGCTGTATCCTTCCCTTTGGTTTCCAGGAATTGACATATTTCCTCACCCAGCTCGAAACATCTGTTCAGTACTTTTCCTCTGCTTAGCCATCTCACCTCTGTGTGATACGGCACGTCTGTGTATTCCGAACCACACTCCTCCAGAAAAGATTTAAACTGGCGGTGATTTAGACCTTTGGCTCTTATAAAGTTAACTACCTGTGTTACTGTGGTCATAACATGTTCCATCTTTAGGGCTTTGGCACACAGTGCTTCCTGATGTATGATGCAGTGGTAAACAGTTAGCTCACCTGCACAGTTCTCTTCCCGCATCTTCTCCCGAACCATGCCCACCAGTCCACTCTTTTTACCGCACATCGCTGGCGCACCATCTGTCGTTAATCCAACGAGTTTATCCCACGGCAGCTTTATTTCAGTTACACATTTGGAAACCTCCTCAAAGATTTCCTTTCCTGTGGTTGTGCCATGCATTGATTTGAATCCTAATAGCTCCTCCGTAACACACAGATTTGAGTCCACTCCACGGATGAAGACTGACAGCTGAGCAGTATCAGATGCGTCGCAGCTCTCATCCACAGCGAGGGAGAACGCAACAAAATCTTTTCCCTTTTCCATCAGCTGGTCATACAGATTGGTGGCAAGATCACATGTGCGATCAGCTACTGTGTTCCTGCTCAGGCTCAAGTTTGAAAATGCTTGTTTTTCTCTGGGCATACGAGGTCACAAACCTTCATCATGCACTTTTTCATGAACTCTCCCTCATTAAAGGGCCGGGCTGATTTTGCGATCTCTGCTGCCACTATATAACTAGCCTTTACAGCAGCCTCGCTTTGTGATGTGGCTTTTTTAAACATATTCTGTTGTGAAACCAAACTTCTTTTCATCTCCTCTACTTTCTGGCTCCTTTGAGTCATGTCCAGGTCCTTGTATTTGTCATGGTGTTTGTTTCATAGTGTCGTCTAATGTTGTACTCCTTACTTACAGCCACGTTGACTCCACAAACAAGACAAACAGGTTTGTCTTTTAC
The DNA here is from genome assembly GCF_018296145.1 of Oncorhynchus tshawytscha. Classification (NCBI taxonomy): domain Eukaryota; kingdom Metazoa; phylum Chordata; class Actinopteri; order Salmoniformes; family Salmonidae; genus Oncorhynchus; species Oncorhynchus tshawytscha. The sequence goes on along the minus strand of NC_056457.1, from coordinate 28,142,162 downwards.
ATATGTAAACAGATATTCTGCCTCCCACTTGTCCAGAAAGCTCCTGTTTTCTGCCTTTCTTTCGCCATTTTTGGGAAGGGTTAGCTCGCTGACAGTTGTAGCGTCTATGTTGCTATGACTACTGTCACAGAGGAGAGAGCGTTTCTGGGTCCTGTCCTGATTGGCGCGCGAAAACAGCAGAGCATTATGGGATTCGTAGTATTAGTGGTGAATGCGCTGTATAATACCGGCGGGCCAGCTCTAGTAGTAATTTGGTATTGTCTCGCGGGCCAAATATAATTACCCCGCGGGCCAAATTTGGCCCACGGGCCAGAGTTTGACACCCATGGAATAGAGGATCTTTTTCACCAGTCAGATCAACCCCCCCACCCCTCCCCCATGGTGTTTTCCAGTGGGACGGTTGAATGACCATGTCACTCCTTCAGTTCTTCTCCTAGCTCTCTGTGTGTTCTGATACTTGTTACCGGGCCCCTTCGACAGATGACCTGTGCAGGGCATTGATGCAGGAATCAGTATCCAGATAACAAGCAACTTCTAGATGGACAGCTCGACTCACGAGGCAAAAAGATCAGACCGTACCGCTTCACAATGAACATGACCTCGCTTCACCTTTATGGGCCTGAAGTAATCTATGCCCACATGGGTGAAAGGCGGCAGATCAGGTGACACCCGATCTTGTGGAAGGTCGGCCATCTTCTGTTCTCCAGGTCTAGCTTACATCCGCCTGCAGAAGACACAACACTTAAGGATCTTTCTTGCTAAAGCGTTGGCACAGGGTATCCAATATCGCTGGTGAAGTCTGGAAAGCATGTGACCTCTCCCAGAGTGGCCAACCTGCTCATGGATATGGAGTAAGATCAGTCTGCAGATGTAGGAGTTTTTGGGCAGGATCATAGTATTCGTTAGTTCCGTAGGCATAAATTGACAAGTTCGGTCTGAACTTGTCAATTTATTTATTCAGTCAGTTTGTTAAACTCTGATCTGATCCTGGATTGGTTTTTGTGAGAACTTTCCTTTTCTGGCTTAACTGTAGAAGATGTCTCTTCAGTTTCAGCATCCAGGCAACTGCTTTCTTCAAGCTGTTCCATGTTGAACAGTACTCAATAATTTTGCTGGTCGGACTCTTTTCTTCCACACTTGTACTGTTTTTCGATGACATCTTTTCCGACCTCTGGAGCCATGCTCCTCGGGGACTTTCGGCCATTGTGTTTCTGCTTTCTCCAGGAATTCTGGTCCTTTGAGCCATCTCTTTGAGTTCAGGAATGTTTCAATATGTAACCCTCTTGAGACATCGTCGGCTGGGTTGTCGGCTGAGTTCAAATACGTCCACTGTTTTGCTTTCAATAGGTCACGGATCACAGCAACCCTGTTAGCCACAAAGGTATGGAATCTCTTGGTATCGTTGCTGTCTGTCCAGAAAGTTGACTCGTCAAGTTCAATCTAGAGCTCCAACCTTAACATCCTATCCACTCGCACTGCCAATGTAGCTGCAGCAAGTTCCAGTCTTTGGATCATCATCAACTTGATTAGAGTCACCCTTGATTACCCTAGCATGAATGTGATGTGGACCTTTTCCATACCATTTGTGAATTTAAGGTAACTTGCCGTGCCATAACCTTGTTCACCGAAGTGATGTACCTGTGGTCTTGACTTGACCAAAGTTCCCAGGCATCATACACCTGTCGAACTGTAATCTGGACAGCTTGTCCAGCCTTCTCTTCCCTGAAATAGAGTGTTCTTAGTGGATGACTTTGTCCCATCCACACTTTTGCTTGCAGAGCTCTTGAAGTATTTGCTTTGCCTTTGGTATGAATGGGGCAATGAAACCTAATGGATCATAAACAGAGCTGACAGCTGAGAGAATACCTCTTCTTGTAGGGGCTCTGCTCTTGATAGAGACTCGGAAGGTACAGTAAACACATCACTTTCAATGTTCCATCGGATTCCAAGTGCACTTTCAACTAGCTTCTCTCTGTACAGGTCCAGTTCTTTCATCCGCTTGGCTTTGTGTTCAACAGCACAGTGCGGCTGTTGCTGACCCACTTGGTCAATTTGAACCGACCCCGAGAGCACACATCTCTGAGGTTTTTTGTGCGACCTATGGTCTGTTCTTCCGTGGCCACTGACTTGAGGCAGTCATCAACGTAGAAGTTGGACTTGACTGTTTGATTCACCTCTTCATCGTACCTCTCCCAGTTACCTTCGGCCGTCTTTCACAGTGCAAAGTTTGCAGAACTCGGAGAGGATATAGCACCGAAAAGATGTACCGTCATTCTGTACTCCTCCAGTATTTTGTTAGGTCCGGTCACCATAGGAATCGCAGGAACATTTCTTCGATGTCTGTCATCATGGCAATGTGCTCTTGCAGAAATCTTCGCAAGAGTCCTATACACATGTGTGCAAGGTCAGGGCCTTGAAGGAGTTCACTCTTGAGAGATGTGCCTTGAGCAGTCAAACACCACTCGTATTGTTCCTTAACACTTCCGGTGAACACCATGGTGTGGTATGTATCATACATTTTTTTTCTACCTTTATTTAACTAGGCAAGTCAGTTAAGAACAAATTCTTATTTTCAATGACGGCCTAGGAAGAGCGGGTTAACTGCCTGTTCAGGTGCAGAACGACAGATTTGTACCTTGTCAGCTCAGGGATTTGAACTTGCAACCTTCCGGTTACTAGTCCAACGCTCTAACCACTAGGCTACCTTGCCGCCCACCTTGCCTTTCCCTCTGAGGAGCTGTCGTTGTAGTACCTTCTCTGTGTAACCTTTTGTTATGACCTCTTCCATGAAGCCTTTATACTCTGCAGCCTAACCTGCATCCTTCTTGAACTTCCTGATAACATTTAGAGACCGCTGCTCTGCCATGTCACAATTGTTTGGCAGGACTACATATTTGTTGGGAAGGGGCAACGGTAAGTAGTAGTGACGGTCTTTGAGGGTTATGGAGCTTGATATCATCTCCATGACCTTATGATCCTCAGCTGACATCTCACTTCTCTACATACTCTCTCTCTCTCTCTCTCAGGGAAGACATGGTTATACTGATTTACAAGAAGAACCCCCAGGTCGGCCATTGAGACACGATTGGCCATCATCGTAGGATACCCAGATTCTTCTGCCATGGTATAATTGTTATCACCCATCCAAAGGGTGTTTTCCCTGCATACTGTCCGTTGCCTTGGCTATTTACGATTTGCCAGGGTTCCATTGCCTTTGGAGCATTTACACTAATCAGGAGTTCAACTTCAGCCTCAATCACCTTTAACTGAACCTCTTTCAGGTATCGCCACCTTTTGAGATCTTTCTGAGTGGGAATGTTCCCTCATGTCACTTGGATCTTACTCTGGGATTATACCTTTATTAATGCAATAAATGTGTCACATTCCACATTGCCAATTTCTAGTCCAGATATCTCCAAGCTCTTGGTAGGACTCTCCTGCCCCATCGTACGTAGCAAAATTTCAGTCTCACTGCCTTTAGCTTTCAGCTTTCAGCCAATGAGTCTCTCTGTACAAAATGTTTCTGAGCTACCAAGAAACACATAGGTTAACACAGACTTGCTTCCATTTGCCATCTTTACTTGAACTGGCACAATTGAAGGTACGCAATCTGTACCGGCCCCGGTATCTTCACCTGCTTCCAGTGAAACAAGAGCACTGCTGACAGTCTCCTCCCGCTTTACTGCTACACCCCTCGTATCTGCCTTCAGAGATCTAAATCTCTCTCTTCCTTCAATGTGCAGGATAGTGGGGTGCCTTCTTTGACATTTCTGACAGGTCCTCCCTCTTTTACATGATTTACTTAAGTATCCTCTCATCAAACAGCCAAACCAAAGGCCTTTTGATCTCAGGAACTCAACCTTGGCATCGTGTGGCTGTGCCTTCACCTGTTGGCAGTCAACCAATACATGCTCACCAGCACAACATACACATGAGATACTGGGAGCATCAGAAGGGTAGGTGCCTGGTCTCTTTACTTTGAATGTTTGCGACTCTGAAAAACCTTTAAAAGAACAATCTGCCACTACATCTACTGCAGTGGCAAAGCTGCTTCCCCTACTCTTGGACTAGAAATGCTGTTTAACGTCTGCTACTGTTTTGGTTTTTAAAAACCTTTGGTTGGACAGGGGATCTTGAATATCTCCATAAAACAGATCCTGCAATATTTTGGCCTGATATTTTCAACTTTACGTTGGTGGGAAGATTAAGCTCTTCCATGTTCTGTTGGTCTTGCATAGCGTTTACAGTCCAGTTCCAAAAATGTTCCATGTAAGCAGTGCCGACTTTGATTTCATTGCCAAAGTGTTCCTTTAACAACCTCTTAGTCTCCGGATAGCCTCTTCTGGCATCCATATGCAGACAACTCCTTGGGCAGAGGTGTACTGTTCTAGGTAATAGAGCCTATCCTGGTGACTGCTTGTCTTATCTTCTATCCCATGCACAAATGCACACATGAATGGCCTAAATTTTAGAGGATCGCCGTCAAACATAGGTATCTCCCTAACAGGGAGTGTGGCCTGTTTGTGCTGTAGTACAAGGAGGTCAGCAATTTCATTCTGCCTGTGCATGACAGTAGAGAGGTTATCATGGCTGGTATTATGGCTGATACCCATAGTGTTGATTCTGTGTTGATTGCTAGACCTCGCTGTTGGCTGCTGAAGGGTGTGGTTTATAACTGGTTTCTGAATAGGTTTTGATGGCTTTGTTGTCAGTTGTTGTAAAAACCCTTTGTAATGGGGTCTTTGGAACTGCACCTAATGCAGCAAACTCAACAGGTGATGGTTCAGGTTCCTCATAGACCTCGGGTTCCTGGTTCTCAAAATAAGAGTTTATTCCATCTTCTTGGCTTAGTAAGTGGGCTAATCCCACAGCATGGGATTGAGAAGTTGACTCACCACTCTCCAGGACCTTCAGTCTGGCATTATATGCTGCAATGTCTGTTTCCGGTGCCATTTTTTCAATCCTAACATTCAGTTGAGCTGTCTGTTGTTCCAGTTGAGCTTTCTGTTGTTCCAGTTGAACTTTCTCCAGTTCCAATGCATGCTTGTCCTGTAATGATGCTTGGCGAAGCTAGTAGAGCTGCTCGCTCAGCCTCAGCTTTTAGACATGCAGAGGACACTGAGGATGCAGCCTTAGAATACTTTGTTTTACTTTATATTTTTGACACATTGGAAATGCTGACGTGTGGCTCAATGAGCATTTGTGGCTCAACTTCAGCTTTTTTTTTTCATATTTCCACCTCTTTCAGGAAATGTTCATAAGTCCTCATTCTTGGTTGATAATAGTTAATGCTCGCATTTTCCTGTTCCTCCTCTGTGACCAGCTCTAGCACAGATTCATTAGCATTCTGCATGTCATTTCCTGTTCCTTCTCTGTGACCAGCTCTAGCACAGATTCATGAGCATTCTGAATGTAATTTCCTGTTCCTTCTCTGTGACCAGCTCTAGTACAGATTCATGAGCATTCTGAAACTCATTGAGAACAACATCAAATGCTTCAAGACCCTCATTCACAGTTTCAACATTCCCTCCATCAACAAGAATAACTTGTATTTCATTCATTTGGCACGTACCGTACACACTCCAAGTTTGCCTCTCCGGGCTTCATAGAGTGAATTTAAATGCTCCTCTGCCCTCTCTAGTGGGGTCTTATTTGGGATTTCATTCGCCATCATTCACTTTTAATTCACTCAATTTACAAAGACACAGTTGTTGGTTTTTGATTGTTAAACTCAATACCCCTTTAGACCTCCTTTAATGCTTTAAAACACAGTCGTCCATTTCAGCATATTGACCCATTTTGAATTGAACATGTGCAAGTTCGGCATTTTAAATCCATTTGAAACATTTCATCCCATTATAGGTTTTGTCCCCTTTAATTACGTTTAAACACCAGTATCTTTAGATCCTTTAGTTGCGTTCCATTGATGCATTGCATTTCCACGTTAGGCCTAAAATTAGACATATGATTAGGCTACATTGTGCATAGGATCTCAGTGTTTGCCAAACTCAAACTTCTTAATTGTCTTCACAGCGCTGTGTTTAGAATTCCATTCCCAAGTTTATAAAATGTTCCAATAATAAGCACATTTATAATAATCACACTTCCATAATATGCTTGCCCAAACGATTTCATTGAACAGGGCAGCTCATACATTCGCAGTGGTTACTCACGGCTGGCGAATTTTAGGAGTTCAAGTCCTTCCAAGCGAGCTGTCCTTACAGTCCAAATGCAATGACAAATAGAACCATATCCAGTGTGTGTCTGTACGGGAGCTTTCCTTTTGATAGTAATCCTCAACGGAGACTTTTGACTTAATTGTAGTGGCTTCTTTATCGGTTGACCATAGCCACAGGCCTGAGGCGGGGTTGTTTCGGATGCATACAGTCCACATACAGTCCACATACAGTCCACATACAGTCCACATACAGTCCACATACAAAGTTCCCAAACTGAAAAAACATTCAATGAGATCCAGGGATATGATGAAACAAAAAGCTTTACTTTTCTTATATCAAAAAAATATTCAAAAATGTGGTATGTTCTGTCTTTTATAAAACATATGTCCAAGTCGGCTCTAACAAAGAGGTAGAGAAGAGGTAGAGAAGGGGTAGAGAAGAGGTGGAGGAGAGGAGAGCTGGAGAAGGGAAGATAAGAGAAGTGGTAGAGAAGAGAGGAGGTAGAGTAGAGGAAGAGAAGAGGTAGAGAAGAGAAGAAGTAGAGAAGAGGAGGTAGAGGAGAGAAGAGCTAGAGGAGAGGAGAGCTAGAGAAGAGAACATAAGGGAAGTGGTAGAGAAGAGAGGAGGTAGAGGAGAGGAAGAGAAGAGAAGAGGTAAAGAAGGGGTAGAGTAGAGGAAGAGGTAGGAAGAGGTAGAGGAGAGGTGGAGAATTGGTAGAGAAGAGGTAGAGGAGAGGTAGAGAAGAGAAGAGGAGAGGAAGAGAAGAGGTAGAGAAGAGTTAATGTAGAGAAGTGTTGAGGTAGAGGACAGGAAGTGGTAGAGGAAAGCTAGAGAAGAGGTAGAGGAAAGGTAGAGAAGAGGTAGAGGAAAGGGAGAGAAGAAGAGATGAGAAGTGGTAGAGAAGCAAAGAGGTAGAGAAGAGGCAGATAAGAGAAGTGTTAGAGGTAGATAAGAGGTGGAGAAGAGAACAGGTAGAGAAGAGATATAAAGAGAAAAGTCAGAGGTAGAGGAGAGATAGAGGCGAGAAGGAGGAGAGGTAGAGAAGAGGTAGAGGGGAGGTAGAGAAGAGAAGAGGTAGAGGAGAGGTAGAGGAGAGGTAGAGGAGAGGTAGAGAAGAGATAGAGGAGAGGTAGAGGAGAGGTAGAGGAGAGAAGAGATAGAGGAGAGGTAGAGAAGAGGTAGAGGAGAGGTAGAGAAGAGAAGAGGTAGAGGAGTGGTAGAGAAGAGAAAAGGTAGAGGAGAGGTAGAGAAGAGAAGAGGTAGAGGAGAGAAGAGGTAGATTATAGAAGAGATCAGGTAGATGAGAGGAGAGATAGAGATAGAGAGGAGACAGGATGGGAGAGGTTGAGAAGAGAAGAGGTAGAGTAGGGGGAGAGAAGAGTTAGAGGAGAGGTTGAGAAGAGAAGTGATATAAGACACGAGATAGAAAAAGTGAGAGAAGAGTCGAAGTAGAGAAGTGAAGAGGTAAAGCATAGAGAAGTGAAGAGATAGAGAAAAGTAGTGGAAAAGTAGAGAAGAGGCAGAGAAGAAAAGAGAAGTGGTAGAGGAGAGGAAGAGTTCTAGGTTTAGCTAGAGAAGAAAACATGAAGAGAACAGGTAGAGAAGAGGTAGAGAAGTAAAGACGTAGAGGAGAGAAGAGGGATTGAAGAGAGGTGGGAGAGAGGAAGGAGAGAAGAGGTGGAAAAGAGAAGAGTTGGAGAAAAGAAGAGGTAGCGGAAACAAGCAAGAGGTAGATGAGAGAAGAGGTAGAGAAGAGAGGAGCTAGAGAAGAGAAGAGATGAGAGAAGAGGTAGAGAAGAGGTAGATGAGAGAAGAGGTAGAGAAGAGAAGAGTTAGAGAAGAGATGAGAGAAGAGGTAGAGAAGAGGTAGATGAGAGAAGAGGTAGAGAAGAGAGGAGTTAGAGAAGAGAAGAGATGAGGTATGGAAAAGGAAGGGAAGAGGTAGAGGAGAGTTAGAGGAGAATTACGGAATAGAGAGAAGAGGTGAAGAATAGAAGTGGTAGAGAAGGGAAGAGCGAGAAGAGGTAGACAAGAGAAGGGGAGAGAAGAAAAGATAAGAGAAGAGGTAGAGAAGAGGTAGAGAAGAGAAGAGGTAGAGAAGAGAAAACCTGATATATACCTTTAACCTAACCTTATTTTTAAGCCTAAAATATCATTTTTACAAGTGAGGACCCGGCAGAATGTCCTCACTTATCTGAATTTTAGTTGGTTTATTTTTCTTGTGAGGACGTTTGGTACACACACACACACACACACACACACACACACACACAAACACACACACACGCACACACACACACACACACACACACACACACACACACACACACACACACACACACACACACACACACACACACACACACACACACACACACACACACACACACACACACACCCTAATCAGCAGACAAAGGACAGTGATTTCATGACATTGGCTCATCTATCCACCTCTGCAGTCACTACTTTCTCTGCACACATTCTGATTGGCTAAGTGGCTGTTGTGGGGGGATTTGATTGGTTCACTTGTGTTTCTTATCTCTCTGCCTTGCTTCCATTTTGAGATCCTACTATCCACACAATTAGCAGTCGCCAGAGCATACCTTAATAATACCGAGTGTTTAACACACACTGTTCCTGTGTGTGGACTGTGATTAGTAGTTATCTGTGTGTAGGTTAATTCAGGATCATGGCCTTTCTGCAGAAGCAGAGACCGAGCGTGTTCACATGGTGAATAGAGATGTTAAAGTCTGTATTGCTGATGCTAATGAGAGAGGAAAGACCGTTAACCTTACAGGACAAAGGGTAGGAATCTGACAGTTGACTCTGAAACTAAACTCACATAGTTTGTGAATGTGGGTATAACTTTGTATGGTCTGTTTCTGTTGCTGTGTCTTAATGATGGCATAGTAAGACTCTATCCTCAGTTTTGAGGACATTCAGCGACGTTCCCATTAGGTCCCTTAGGGGGTACGGCGCAATGTAATCCAACTGAGGTTCAGAGAACGTTCTAAGAAAGTCACAGGATGGTCCCAAGGAAACTTTCTCAGGGGAACTTTGTCTAGTTCCCTGTAAGTTATCAGGACATCCCTGAGTACCATGTCAGGACTGTTTTAGGACATTCGTAGGACTTTCATTTTACTAGTCCTTAGTACGTTGCGTGATGGTCAAATGGAACGTCAAAAGCACTGTGTGTGTGGGTGACCCTAGAGTTGCCAAAAGACAAAGTGCTGTAACTGGATTCGTGGTTCAGGTACTTGATGGGCTCGGCAACAGTAACAAGGGGTGATGTGCAACGGAACGGTGTGCGTTCCCAGGGTATGTTTTGTTGTTGTTGTGTGACACAAAATCCCAATAAAGTGCTAAAAACAAAAATAAACGTCCTAACAACATCCTCATGACAAACTGGGAACTAAACACAATCTCCAGGGACCATGACACAGCGTCTCATGAACGTCCTCAGGACAAACCGGGAACTAAACAAAATCTCCAGGGGACCATGACACAGCGTCTCATGAACGTCCTCAGGACAAACCGGGAACTAAACAAAATCTCCAGGGGACCATGACACAGCGTCTCATGAACGTCCTCAGGACAAACCGGGAACTAAACAAAATCTCCAGGGGACCATGACACAGCGTCTCATGAACGTCCTCAGGACAAACCGGGAACTAAACAAAATCTCCAGGGGACCATGACACAGCGTCTCATGAACGTCCTAAAAACATCCTTGGGAACTAGACACAATCTCCAGGGGACCATGACACAACGGGGACATCCTAATGACTCATTATCATCTGCAGGGGAAGGAGGGAGAGAGGTCATGACTTTTGTGTGCATGTCCATTAAATCATTTGCCAGGCAACAAAAAGGCTGCAGGCTCTGAAGCAATTATCTAAACAAACAGAATTGGATCACTAATCAAATAGAGCATTACGCTGATATGCAGGTGTTCACTCCATATATGTATACACACACACACACACACACATGCTCGCAACCTCAAACACACAATGTTGTTGAAGAGGAAAAGGCATGATCCAAAATCTGCTGATGAACATTCCTGACACGTGCGAACACACACACACACACACACACATATACACACACACTACTGTCTACCCAGATAAACACTGGACTAATTAAACACATACAGCAACTGTGATTATACAGGTAAATAAGACAATACCAACAGTAATTTTACAGGTAAATAGCAACACCAACAGTAATTACGCTGCAAACAATAATGAGTCATTAGGAAGTACCCAGGACATCACGAAATGGTTGCCTAAAGTCGTGAGGACGTTGTGTCATGGTCCTCTGGAGTTTTTTTTGTTTAGTTCCTGCTTTGTCCCGGGGACCTGATGGTCGCAAAGAAAAAACAAAGTTTATCCCAGGGCACCCTAGTTTCATTGCACATCACTCATTGTTAGTGTTGCCGAGCCCATCGAGGCCCTGTTTGGTGAACCACTGATGGAGTCACAGCTCTTTCTTTTGGCAATGCTAGGGAAACACAGAGTTTTTTCAACGTACATATTTGATTCATTTTGACATACATGATTACATTGTGCATGCTTATTCAGATAAGTCATTTTTATTTAACATCTCTTCAACTGGGATTCAACTCACGACCTCTTGATTCACAGCGTTTTGATCTTCCTGCTACGCCACCACGCCAAACATACCCTCGTAAAACTGACTATCCTACCGATCCTTGACTTCGGCGACTTCATTTTTCAAAACAACCCCAGCACTCTACTCAGCAAACTGGATGCAGTCCATCACAGTGCCATCCGTTTTATCACCAAAGCCCCATAAACTACCCATCATTGCGACATGTATGCTCTCGTTGGCTGGCCCTCTCTACATATCCGTCGCCAAACTGTTACAGGAATTAAATTCCTTTATGTTTTATTTAACCAATTCAATTTAACACTCTGCCCACTCCTAAGAATTTGTAAGACCCTTATTTGCATAAAATGGACAGAGACAAGTCTCAAAATCAATCAGTAGCGTTTATTCTCGAGAGTACTGAACACGATGCAATTTACCACAGGTTATAAACTGAAAATGATGTCATTAGTTTTCAAACTGTCCCGTCTCTTCTCCACTCTGGTACAATGGCAGTATATTTCTCAAGCCTTCCCACAATGTCTCGCACCAATTTAGATAAGTTATGACTGAGCCAAGGTCTTCCTGTGTAGATAAGCATTCTAGCCAGTCTGACGATAAGTTCATTTATTTCTACCAAAGAACAGACAGTCATTGTTCTAATTCTTGATTATAATTACACACATAATATTCAGTACTAGGATTAAAAGAAAATTCATACATATACAGTAACATAATAGTTATTCTGATTAGTCAGTCCAGATTGAAATGTATACATAATTAGTCATTATTGATAAAAAATCCCTTAACACAAAACCCACTGGCTCCAGGTCATCTATAAGTCTTTGCTAGGTAAAGCTCCGCCTTATCTCAGCTCACTGGTAACCATAGCAACACCCACCAGTAGGACGCGCTCCAGCAGGTATATTTCACTGGTCATCCCCAAAGCCAACACTTCCTTTGGCCGCCTTTCCTTCCAGTTCTCTGCTGCCAATGACTGGAACGAATTGCAAAAATCTCTGAAGCTGGAGTCTTATATCTCCCTCTCTAACTTTAAGCTTCAACTGTCAGAGCAACTTGCCGATCACTGTACCTGTACAGCCAATCTGTAAATAACACACCTCATCCCCATATAACTACTTACCCTCTTGCTCTTTTGCACCCCAGTTATCACGTTCTGACCTTAGTTCTTTTGTTATGTCTTTGTTTTAGTATGGTCAAGGTGTGAGTTGAATGGGTTGTCTATGTTAGTTTTTCTATGATTAGCTATTTCTGTGTTTGGCCTGGTATTGTTCTCAATCTGAGGCAGCTGTCAATCGTTGTCCCTGATTGAGAACCATATTTAGGTAGCCTGTTTTCTATTGTGTTTTGTGGGTGATTATTTTCTGTCTTTGTGTATGTTACCAGACAGGACTGTTTCGTGTCATTCTCGTTTATCGTTTTGTTGTTTTGTTGGAGTATTCGTTTTCATTAAAAGGCATAATGAATACTTACCACGCTGCACCTTGGTCCTCCTCTATTTCTTCCACCTACAACGATCGTTACACCAGTATCTCTACTTGCACATCATCATCTGCACATATATCACTCCAGTGTTAATACTAAATTGTAATTATTTCACCTCTAGGGGCTATTTATTGCCTACCTCCCTACTCTTCTACATTTACACACACTGTACATAGATTTTTCTATTTTTCTTTTTGTGTTTTGACCGTATGTTTGTTTATGTATACCTCTGTGTTGTTGTTTTTCGCACTGCTATGCTTTATCTTGGCCAGGTCGAACTTGTTAAATAAAGGTGAAATAAAATAAATGAATATAATATCTGTATCATTGACTGATTTCACCAGTAGGTTCTGTTAAAAACACACTGAATAAAAGCTACTATATTTAACACAGTGATTCAGGAGTAACATTAAAACATAATAATATACACCAGCAACATTAGACAACTAGACTGAAAACCTAAACTCAAATAGCTGGAATAAGTAAATGAAGTCAATGAGAGAAGAGTCAGATTCATGGATAACTAAAATAGCAGTGCAGATGGCAATCTTTTGCTAAGTGCAGAGATGTATTATACAGTAGGTAATGAATGTGTAGGGTACGTCTGAAATTCTACACACTTTTTTGCGTAGCAGAGAGATCAGCACACATTCACATGTTGTGAGTTCAATTCCCAGGTAGGGGCATATTGAAAAGTCAGTTCTAAGTGATCATGTCAAATGTAATCATATTGTCGTTGATTCAACATTTGTACACTATTTTTAGCTAAACAGCGATACCACTTACATTAAAAAACACCTTACAATTTCATTACTTTTCTTATAGTTAGGGACATCCGGGACGATCACGCAGCAAAAAACCTCCAGGGGACCATGACACAACGTCCCAAGAACATTCAGAGGACCTTGAGGGGACCATGACACAACATCCCAAGAACGTCCTAAAAATGTCCCCGGTAAATAACGGGAATTATAAAAAGTCCCCCAGAAAATGTTCCCTTGGGACCATCACTCAATATTCTTTGAATGTTCTCAAAACTTCAGTAGGATAACATTGTGCCACAACCCTTTAAGGGACCTAATGGGAAAGTCACCGAATGTCCTCAGGACGTCTCGCTCTCTATCTGTCTCTCTCTCTCTCTCTCTCTCTCTTTCTCTCTCTCTCTCTCTCTCTCTCTCTCTCTCAATAGCAAGGCTATGCTCACTGTCTGAGTCTGTCAACGCTAGTAGTCAAAGCTTTCCTTAAGTTTGGGTCAGTCACAGTGGTCAGGAATTCGATTCCAGGCTGTATCACAACCGGCCGTGATTTGGACTCCCATAGGGCGGCGCACAATTGGCCTTTTTTGGAACACCATTATTTTTGTCTTACTGAGATTTACTGTCAGGGCCCAGGTCTGACAGCACATGTAAAGAAGATCTAGGTGCTGCTGTAGTCGCTCCTTGGTTGGGGACAGAAGCACCAGATCATCAGCAAACAGTAGACATTAGACTTCAGATTCTAGCAGGGTGAGGGCGGGTGCTGCAGACTGTTCTAGTGCCAACGCCGATTCGTTGATATTCATGTTGAAGTGGTTGGGGCTTAAGCTGCATCCCTGTCTCACCCCACAGCCCTGTGGAAATACATGTTTGTTTTTTGCTCAAGTTAACATTACGCTTGTTTGTGTTGGTTTCCATAACGTCGTATGTTTTTCCTCTGTACATTGTTTTCGCTGAGGAAATGTATGAGTCTCCTGTTAATGATAATGAAGAGGATTTTCCTAAGGTTGCTCTTCACGCATATCCCACAGTAGTTATTGGGGTGAAATTTGTCTCCACTTTTATAGATTGGGGTGATCAGTCCTTGGTTCCAAATATTGGGGAAGATGCCAAAGCCAAGGATGAGGTTAAAGAGTTTTAGTTTAGCCAATTTGTGGTCTGTAAATTTGATCATTTCATTGAGGATACCATCAACCCCACAGGTGTTTTTGGGTTGGAGGGTTTTTATTTTGTCCTGTGGTTCATTCATTGTAATTGAAGAATCCAGTGGGTTCTGGTAGTCTTTAATAGCTGATTCTAAGATTTGTATTTGATCATGTATATGCTTTTGCTTGATGTTCTTTGTTATAGAGCCAAAAATATTGGAGAAGTGGTTTATCCATCCATCTCTGTATTGGATAGATAACTCCTCGTGTTGTTTTTTTTTTACATTTCCAATTTTCCCAGAAGTGCTTCGATTCTACGGATTCTTCAATTAGATTGAGCTGATTTCTGCTGTTCCTTTTTTCTCCGTAGTGTATTTCTGTGTTGTTTAAGTGATTCACCACAGTGAAGGGGTAGACTTAGGTTTTCTGGGTGTTTATGTTTTTTGTTAGACAGATTTCTCAATTTCTTTCTTAGGTTTTTGCATTCTTCATCAAACCATTTTGTCATTGTTGTTCATTTTCTTCGGTTTTCTGTCTATTTTTTTTTTTAGATTTGATAGGGGAGCTGAGAGGTCAAATATACTGTTTAGGTTTACTACTGCCAAGTTTACACCTTCACTATTTACAGGGAAATATTTTGGCCACAAAGTTGTCTGAAAGGGATTGCATTTGTTGTTGCCTATTTCTTCTTTGGTTGGTTTCCAGTTTCCTTCCATCTATAGCATTTCTTAATATTATTCAGTTCCTTTGGATTTGATGCCTCATGATTGAGTTTTGCTCTGTTCAAGTAGAGTGTGATTTGGCTGTGATCTGATAGGGGTGTCAGTGGGCTGACTGTGAACACTCTGAGAGACTCTGGGTTGAGGTCAGTGATAAAGTAGTCTACAGTACTATTGCCAAGAGATGAGCTATAGGTGTACCTACCGTAGGAGTCCCCTCAAAGCCTACAATTGACTATGTACATACCCAGCGTGCGACAGAGCCGCAGGAGTTGTGACCCGTTTTTGTTGTTATGTTGTCATAGATGTGCCTGGGGGAATGCTGTCACCTCCAGGTAGGTGTTTGTCCCCCTGTGTGCTGAGGGTGTCAGGTTCTTGTCCAGTTCTGTCATGTAGGTCATCACAGACTAGTCCATGTCCCTGGGCCCGGAAATGATTGATTTCCCCCTCCAGGATGGAGCAGCTGTCTTCATTAAAGTATGGGGATCCTATTGGTGGGTTATATGTAGCGCACAGGAGGACATTTTTCTCTGTTGAGATCATTTCCTTTTGAATTTCTAGCCAAAAATGTTCCTGTTTTGATCAATTCAATAGAGTGAGTTAGGTCTGCTCTATACCATATGCCCTGAGTAGTTTGGAGGCGGGGAATACCAGCTCTCTCTCTCTTTATTCCTCTTCATCTCTTTCTCTCTCTCTCTCTCTCTCTCTCTCTCTCTCTCTCTCTCTCTCTCAATTTCAACATTACACTCTCAGAAGTTCCAAAATAATATAGACATTTCAAATGTCATATTATGTCTATACACAGTGTTGTAACGATGTGCAAATAGTTAAAGTACAAAAGGGAAAAGAAATAAATGTAAATATGGGTTGCATTTACAATGGGGTTTGTTCTTTCTCTTCCTTTCTCTCTCTCTGTCTCTCTCTCACGCTCTCTCTCCCTCCCTCTCCCTCTATGTCTCTCTTTCTCTTCCATTCTCTCTCTCTGTCTCTCTCCCTCCCTCTCCCTCTATCTCTCTCTCTCCCTCCCTCTCCCTCTATCTCTCTCTCTCTTCCATTCTCTCTCTCTGTCTCTCTCTCCCTCCCTCTCCCCCTATGTCTCTCTTTCTCTTCCATTCTCTCTCTCTCTCTCCCTCCCTCTCCCGCTATCTCTCTCTCTCTGTCTCTCTCTCACGCTCTCTCTCCCTCCCTCTCCCTCTATCTCTCTCTTTCTCTTCCGTTGTCTCTCTCAATTTAATTATTGGCATGGGAAACATGTTTACATTGCCAAAGCTCTCTCTCGCTCTCTTTATTGATTTCTCTGTGTGTCTGGGATTTCTGTTTTGCTCTGTCAGCCCTTACTGACCTACACACACACACACACACACACACACAAACACACACACACACTTACACACACACACTTACACACACACTTACACACACACACTTACACACACACACACGCAGACACACACACACGCAGACACACACACACACACACACACTTACACACACACACACACGCAGACACACACACACACAAAGTCAGAGTGAGTGTATGTTTTTATGTACACATGAGGGTGTGTTTATATTTTGTGTGAAGTGTGAAAATGTGTGTGTGTGTAAGTGTGTGTGTGTGTGTGTGTAAGTGTGTGTGTGTGTGTGCATCCAACACTGCTGTTTATGTGCCCACATTCCTCAGTGTAACCATCAATGGTGTTAGTTTTTTCCTGGATCTTTCCACTATCTTCATTTCGGACTAGGTTTAATTAAAGCTTCATCAGTTCCATGTTTCCTTCTCTTGCATCTCATTGTGTTGTGTTTATCAGTGTAATTACTGAATGCTGTGTATTGACTTCAGCCTGAGAGATCACTGCTTAAATAGACCACATTTGCTGAAGTATGGCCTGGGGACAGGGGAGATCAAGAGGGAAGGGGGTGGGGGTTGAAAGAACGAGACAGAAATACAGGGAGAGACCAAGAGAGACCCCCCCCTCTCTCTCTCTCGCTCTCAGTCCCTCAGAGATTGATGATGATTGAAGGGTAACTAATTAGCATGTGCTTTAATATGCGCGACCACCAAACCGAGCTGTCCAATTAGTCATCAACCCTGACAGGCCTTGTCCAATCAGATTAGTCGCTGCCGGTTGCCCGGGCCGCCAAGCCTCCTGTGTGGACTTGTCACTCCCAGGGCATTTTGGGTAGGACCAGACAAGCTACATGTTTTCTATTGGGTCAGATACTTCTCCAGAGTCAGATACTTCTCACTCCCCTAACGTTAGAATTGAAGAAATGCTAGCTAGCCATAGCTACATTATCTTAAATGAGATATGTCAACAACTCTCCTTAGAGTAGAGAGAGAGACTCAACCCAGACTCTCTCAGAACATTCACAGTCAGCCCACTGACACCCAAAGAGTTATCTATCCAAAACAGAGATGTATGGGTAAACCACTTCTCCAATCTTTTTGGCTCTATAACAAAAAACAAACAGCAAAAAGACATGATCAAATACAAATCTTAGAATCAAATATTAAAGACCAGAACCCACTGGATTCTCCAATTACATTGACTGAACTCCAAATAAAAACCCTCCAACCCAAAACGGCCTGTTGTGTTGATGGTATCCTCAATGGAATGCTAAAATATACAGGCCACAAATTCCAATTGGCTATACTTAAACTCTTCAACATCATCCTTGGCTTTGGCATCTTCCCCAATATTTGGAACCAAGGACTGATCACCCCAATCCACAAAAGTGGAGACAAATTTGACCCCAATAACTACTGTGGGGTATGTGCAAACAGCAACCTTGGAAAAATCATCTTCATTACCATTAACAGCAGACTCATACATTTCCTCAGTGAAAAAAATGTCCTGAGAATGTACTGAGCTAATGTCAAATCGTATTCACCCTCTACACCCTAATCGAGAAACAAATACACCAAAACAAAGGCAAAGTATTCACATGCTTTGTTGATTTAAGAAAAAAGCTTTTCACAAAATCTGTCATGAGGGTCTGCTATACAAATTGATGGAAAGCGGTGTTGGGGGAAACATACGACATTAGAAAATCAATGTACACAAACAACAAATGTGCGGTTAAAATTGGCAAAAAACGCACACATTTCTTTTGACAGGGCCGTGGGGTAAGACAGGTATACATCTTAAGCCCCACCCTCTTCAACATATAGATCAACAAATTGGCGAGGCAACAATAACAGTCTGCAGCACTTGGCCTCAACCTACTAGAATCTGAAGTCAAATATCTACTGTTTGCTGATGATCTGGTGCCTCGGTCACCAACCAAGGAGGGACTACAGCAGCACCTAGATCTTCTTTATATGTGCTGTCAGACCTGGGCCCTGACAGTAAATCTCAGTAAGACAAAAATAATGGTGTTCCAAAAAAGGTCCAGTTGCCAGGACCACAAATTCAAATTCTATCTAGACACTGTTGCCCTTGAGCATACAAAAAAAACAATACATATCTGCATCTAAACATCAGCACCACAGGTAACATCCACAAAGCTGTGAGCGATCTGAGAGACAAGGCAAGAAGGGAATTCTATGCCATCGAAAGGAACAAAAAATTCGACTTACCAATCGGGATCTCTCAAAAAATATTTGAAAAGGTTATCGAACCCATTACCATTCATGTTTGTGAGGTCTGATGTCCGCTCACCTACTAAAAACTCACCAAATTGTAACTCTGCATGCAGAATTCTGCAAATATATCCTCAGTGTACTGTACAATGTAAAAACTCTGCATGCAGAGCAGAACTGGGCCAATACCCGCTAATTATCAAAATCTAGAAAAGGGCAGTTCAATTCTACAACCACATAAAAGAAAGAGATTTCCAAACCTTCCATAACAAAGCCATCACCTACAAAGAGATGAACCTGGAGAAAAGTCCCCTAAGCAAGCTGGTCCTGGGGCTCTGTTCACAAACACAAACATACACCACAGAGCCCCAGGACAGCAACACAACTTGACCAAACCAAATCATGAGAAAACAAAAAAATAATTACTTGACACATTGTAAAGAATAAACAACAATACAGAGCTGGTTAGAATGCTATTTGCCCCTAAATAGAGAGTACACAGTGGCAGAATACCTGACCACTGTGACTGACCCAAACTTAAGGAAAGTTTGACTTAATACAGACTCAGTGAGCATAGCCTTGCTATTGAGAAAGGCCGCTGTAGGCAGACCTGGCTCTGAAGAGAAGACAGGCTATGTGCACACTGCCCACAAAATAAGGTGGAATCTGAGCTCCACTTCCTAACCTCTTGCGAAATGTATGACAATATTAGAGGCACATACTTCCCTCATATTACTCCGATCTACAAAGAATTAGAAAACAAACCACATTTTGATAAATTCCCATACCTACTGGGTGAAATACCACAGTGTGACATCACAGCAGCAAGATTTGTGACCTGTTGCCACAGGAAAAGGGCAACCAGTGATGAACAAACAGAATTGTAAATACAACCCATGTTTATGTTTATTTATTTTCCCTTTTGTACTTTAACTATTTTCACATAATATGACATTTGTCATTTTTAACGTTTATTTCACTTTTGTTTATTATCTAGTGCACTTGCTTTGGCAATGTAAACATATGTTTCCCGTGCCAATAGAACCCTTGAATTGAATTTAAATTAATTGAGAGACAGAGAGAGAGAGAGAGAGAGAGAGAGAGAGACAGAGAGAGAGAGAGAGAGAGAGAGAGAGAGAGAGAGAGAGACAGAGAGATTGTCTGTGTGTACGGTACACATGTTCATGCATCAAATGTCTAGTTGCACAGCAGTGGTCTGTTACCCTGTCCCAGATCTGTCATTCACCCTGTGCAGTCTTTATGTTCAGGGTGTCAGATCTATCATTCACCCTGTGCAGTCTTTCTGTACAGGGTGTCAGATCATTCATTCACCCTGTGCAGTCTTTATGTTCAGGGTGTCAGATCTGCCATTCACCCTGTGCAGTCTTTATGTTCAGGGTGTCAGATCTGCCATTCACCCTGTGCAGTCTTTATGTTCAGGGTGTCAGATCTGCCATTCACCCTGTGCTGTCTTTCTGTTCAGGGTGTCGTGGTAGAAGGTGAATCCTAAATATATATTGACCTGTTTCATGGTGTTTCGCTGTTGCCAGTCTGGCCTGTGTCCCTGTATTGCCAGTGTCCTTTAGGCCCTTATCAACAGTAGTGCACTGTATAGGGAATAGGGTGTAATGTGGGATGCTACCTGTGTCTATGTTATTAGCTAAGTGTGTTGAGATTATTGGTGTTTTATTTGAGGGCTTTTGTCTGCTTTTAATTAATGGAGGCTGACCATCATATCTTATCAGTCCATCACTGCACTTTCTATTGAACACAGTAACACACACACACACACACACACACACACACACACACACACACACACACACACACACACACACACACACACACACACACACACACACACACTTATCTTATCAGCAGATCACTCTACGTTCTATTAACTGTGACACACAGATGCACGCGTGTGAACACGCTCACACACACAAACACATGCACACACACACACTTGATCTAATCTCCTGTGTGAGGGGCTCTCTGTTTAAATCCCTTAAACGCTCGGGGATCCCCTGCTCCATCTCTAAATCCCTCATCCCTCCATCTCATTCTACCTTCATCCCTTTATCTCTGCTCTCCATCCCGCCGTCTCTGTCCTCCCCTGATCCCTCTATCTTTCTAACCAACAGTTATCATTGCAGCAGATACAATCCATTCACATACAGGGTTGTATTTATCTACCAGAAGAAGGATGAACCATAAATCCCATTTATTGGTCAAGGTAAAAATCTGCAGGGCTCAGGTTACAAAGTGTATTCTCTGGGGTAGTCAGTACTGTATTCTCTGGGGTAGTCAGTACTGTATTCTCTGGGGTAGTTAGTACTGTATTCTCTGGGGTAGTCAGTACTGTATTCTCTGGGGTAGTCAGTACTGGATTCTCTGGAGTAGTCAGTTCTGTATTTGCTGGAGTAGTCAGTACTTTATTCTCTGGAGTAGTCAATACTGTATTATCTGGGGTAGTCAATACTGTATTCTCTGGGGTAGTCAATACTGTATTCTCTGGGGTAGTCAGTACTGTATTCTCTGGGGTAGTCAATACTGTATTCTCTGGGGTAGTCAGTACTGTATTCTCTGGGGTAGTCAGTACTGTATTCTCTGGGCTAGTCAGTACTGTATTATTTGGGTAGTCAGTACTGTATTCTCTGGGGTAGTCAGTACTGTATTATCTGGGGTAGTCAATACTGTATTCTCTGGGGTAGTCAGTACTGTATTCTCTGGGGTAGTCAATACTCTATTCTCTGGGGTAGTCATTACTGTATTCTCTGGGGTAGTCAATACTGTATTCTCTGTGGTAGTCAGTACTGTATTATCTGGGGTAGTCAATACTGTATTCTCTGGAGTAGTCAGTACTGTATTCTCTGGAGTAGTCAGTACTGTATTCTCTGGAGTAGTCAGTACTGTATTCTCTGGAGTAGTCAGTACTGTATTCTCTGGGGTATCAGTACTGTATTCTCTGGGGTAGTCAGCATTATATTCTGTGGAGTAGTCAGTACTGTATTCTTTGGGGTATTCAGTACTGTATTCTTTGGGGTAGTCAGTATTATATTCCTGGAGTAGTCAGTACTGTATTCTCTGGAGTAGTCAGTACTGTATTCTCTGGGGTAGTCAGTACTGTATTCTCTGGGGTAGTCAGCATTATATTCTCTGGAGTAGTCAGTACTGTATTCTTTGGGGTATTCAGTACTGTATTCTTTGGGGTAGTCAGTATTATATTCCTGGAGTAGTCAGTACTGTATTCTCTGGAGTAGTCAGTACTGTATTCTCTTGGGTAGTCAGTACTGTATTCTCTGGGGTAGTCAACATAATATTCTCTGGAGTAGTCAGTACTGTATTCTCTGGGCTAGTCAGTACTGTATTATTTGGGTAGTCAGTACTGTATTCTCTGGGGTAGTCAATTCTGTATTCTTTGGGGTAGTCAGTACTGTATTCTTTGGGGTAGTCAGTACTGTATTCTCTGGGGTAGTCAGTACTGTAATCTTTGGGGTAGTCAGTACTGTATTCTCTGGAGTAGTCAATACTGTATTCTCTGGAGTAGTCAGTTCTGTATTCTTTGGGGTAGTCAGTATTATATTCCTGGAGTAGTCAGTACTGTATTCTCTGGAGTAGTCAATACTCTATTCTCTGGAGTACTCAGTACTGTATTCTCTGGGCTAGTCAGTACTGTATTCTCTGGGGTAGTCAATACTGTATTCTCTGGAGTAGTCAGTACTGTATTCTCTGGTGTAGTCAGTACTGTATTCTCTGGGGTAGTCAGCATTATATTCTCTGGAGTAGTCAGTACTGTATTCTTTGGGGTATTCAGTGCTGTATTCTTTGGGGTAGTCAGTATTATATTATCTGGGGTAGTCAGTACTGTATTCTCTGGAGTAGTCAGTACTGTATTCTCTGGGGTAGTCAGTACTGTATTCTCTGTGGTAGTCAATACTGTATTCTCTGGAGTAGTCAGTACTGTATTCTCTGGGGTAGTCAGTACTGTATTCTTTGGGGTAGTCAGTACTGTATTCTTTGGGGTAGTCAGTACTGTATTCTCTGGGGTAGTCAGTACTGTATTCTCTGGGGTAGTCAGTACTGTATTCTCTGGGGTAGTCAGTCAATACTGTATTCTCTGGAGTAGTCAGTACTGTATTCTCTGGGGTAGTCAGTACTGTAATCTTTGGGGTAGTCAGTACTGTATTCTTTGGTGTATTCAGTACTGTATTCTCTGGGGTAGTCAATACTGTATTCTCTGGGGTAGTCAGTACTGTATTCTCTGGGGTAGTCAGTACTGTATTCTCTGGAGTAGTCAGTTCTTTATTCTCTGGGGTAGTCAGTTCTGTATTCTTTGGGGTAGTCAGTATTATATTCCTGGAGTAGTCAGTACTGTATTCTCTGGAGTAGTCAATACTGTATTCTCTGGGGTAGTCAATACTGTATTCTTTGGGGTAGTCAGTACTGTATTCTCTGGGGTAGTCAGTACTGTATTCTTTGGGGTGGTCAGTACTGTATTCTTTGGGGTAGTCAGTACTGTATTCTTTGGGGTGTTCAGTAATGTATTCTCTGGGGTAGTCAGTACTGTATTCTCTGGAGTAGTCAGTACTGTATTCTCTGGGTTTGTCAGTACTGTATTCTCTGGAGTAGTCAGTACTGTATTCTCTGGAGAAGTCAATGCTGTATTCTCTGGGGTAGTCAGCATTATATTCTCTGGAGTAGTCAGTACTGTATTCTTTGGGGTATTCAGTACTGTATTCTTTGGGGTAGTCAGTATTATATTATCTGGGGTAGTCAGTACTGTATTCTCTGGAGTAGTCAGTACTGTATTCTCTGGGGTAGTCAGTACTGTATTCTCTGTGGTAGTCAGTACTGTATTCTCTGGGGTAGTCAGTACTGTATTCTCTGGGGTAGTCAGTACTGTATTCTTTGGGGTAGTCAGTACTGTATTCTTTGGGTATAGTCAGTACTGTATTCTCTGGGGTAGTCAATACTGTATTCTCTGGGGTAGTCAGTACTGTATTCTCTGGGGTAGTCAGTACTGTATTCTCTGGAGTAGTCAGTACTGTATTCTCTGGGGTAGTCAGTACTGTATTCTCTGTGGTAGTCAATACTGTATTCTCTGGAGTAGTCAGTACTGTATTCTCTGGGGTAGTCAGTACTGTAATCTTTGGGGTAGTCAGTACTGTATTCTTTGGTGTATTCAGTACTGTATTCTCTGGGGTAGTCAATACTGTATTCTCTGGGGTAGTCAGTACTGTATTCTCTGGGGTAGTCAGTACTGTATTCTCTGGAGTAGTCAGTTCTTTATTCTCTGGGGTAGTCAGTTCTGTATTCTTTGGGGTAGTCAGTATTATATTCCTGGAGTAGTCAGTACTGTATTCTCTGGAGTAGTCAATACTGTATTCTCTGGGGTAGTCAATACTGTATTCTCTGGAGTAGTCAGTACTGTATTCTCTGGGGTAGTCAGTACTGTAATCTTTGGGGTAGTCAGTACTGTATTCTCTGGGGTAGTCAGTACTGTATTCTTTGGGGTGGTCAGTACTGTATTCTTTGGGGTAGTCAGTACTGTATTCTTTGGGGTGTTCAGTAATGTATTCTCTGGGGTAGTCAGTACTGTATTCTCTGGAGTAGTCAGTTCTGTATTCTTTGGGGTAGTCAGTATTATATTCCTGGAGTTGTCAGTACTGTATTCTCTGGGGTAGTCAATACTGTATTCTCTGGGGTAGTCAGTACTGTATTCTCTGGAGTAGTCAGTTCTGTATTCTCTGGGTTTGTCAGTACTGTATTCTCTGGAGTATTCAGTAATGTATTCTCTGGAGTAGTCAGTACTGTATTCTCTGGGGTTGTCAATGCTGTATTCTCTGGAGTAGTCAGTACTGTATTCTCTGGGGTAGTCAGTAATGTATTCTCTGGGGTAGTCAGTACTGTATTCTCTGGAGTAGTCAGTACTGTATTCTCTGGGGTAGTCAGTACTGTATTCTCTGTGGTAGTCAATACTGTATTCTCTGGAGTAGTCAGTACTGTATTCTCTGGGGTAGTCAGTACTGTATTCTTTGGGGTAGTCAGTACTGTATTCTTTGGGGTAGTCAGTACTGTATTCTTTGGGGTATTCAGTACTGTATTCTCTGGGGTAGTCAATACTGTATTCTCTGGAGTAGTCAGTACTGTATTCTCTGGGGTAGTCAGTACTGTAATCTTTGGGGTAGTCAGTACTGTATTCTCTGGGGTAGTCAGTACTGTATTCTCTGGGGTAGTCAATACTGTATTCTCTGGGGTAGTCAGTACTGTATTCTCTGGGGTAGTCAGTACTGTATTCTCTGGAGTAGTCAGTTCTTTATTCTCTGGGGTAGTCAGTTCTGTATTCTTTGGGGTAGTCAGTATTATATTCCTGGAGTAGTCAGTACTGTATTCTCTGGAGTAGTCAATACTGTATTCTCTGGGGTAGTCAATACTGTATTCTCTGGAGTAGTCAGTACTGTATTCTCTGGGGTAGTCAGTACTGTATTCTTTGGGGTGGTCAGTACTGTATTCTTTGGGGTAGTCAGTAATGTATTCTTTGGGGTATTCAGTACTGTATTCTCTGGGGTAGTCAGTTCTGTATTCTCTGGAGTAGTCAGTTCTGTATTCTTTGGGGTAGTCAGTATTATATTCCTGGAGTTGTCAGTACTGTATTCTCTGGGGTAGTCAATACTGTATTCTCTGGGGTAGTCAGTACTGTATTCTCTGGAGTAGTCAGTTCTGTATTCTCTGGGTTTGTCAGTACTGTATTCTCTGGAGTATTCAGTAATGTATTCTCTGGAGTAGTCAGTACTGTATTCTCTGGGGTTGTCAATGCTGTATTCTCTGGAGTAGTCAGTACTGTATTCTCTGGGGTAGTCAGTAATGTATTCTCTGGGGTAGTCAGTACTGTATTCTCTGGAGAAGTCAATACTGTATTCTCTGGAGTAGTCAGTACATTATTCTCTGGAGTAGTCAGTACTGTATTCTCTGGAGTAGTCAATACTGTATTCTCTGGAGAAGTCAATACTGTATTCTCTGGAGTAGTCAGTACTTTATTCTCTGGAGTAGTCAGTACTGTATTCTCTGGAGTAGTCAGTACTGTATTCCCTGGAGAAGTCAATACTGTATTCTCTGGAGTAGTCAGTACTGTATTCTCTGGGGTAGTCAGTAATGTATTCTCTGGAGTAGTCAGTACTGTATTCTCTGGGGTAGTCAGTACTGTATTCTCTGGAGTAGTCAGTAATATATTCTCTGGGGTAGTCAGTACTGTATTCTCTGGAGAAGTCAATACTGTATTCTCTGGAGTAGTCACTGTATTCTCTGGAGTAGTCAGTAATATATTCTCTGGAGTAGTCAGTAATATATTATCTGGAGTAGTCAGTAATATATTCTCTGGAGTAGTCAGTAATATATTATCTGGAGTAGTCAGTAATATATTCTCTGGAGTAGTCAGTAATATATTCTCTGGAGTAGTCAGTAATATATTCTCTGGAGTAGTCAGTAATATATTATCTGGAGTAGTCAGTAATATATTATCTGGAGTAGTCAGTAATATATTCTCTGGAGTAGTCAGTAATATATTCTCTGGAGTAGTCAGTAATATATTCTCTGGAGTAGTCGGTACTGTATTCTCTGGAGTAGTCAGTAATATATTCTCTGGAGTAGTCAGTAATATATTCTCTGGAGTAGTCAGTAATATATTCTCTGGAGTAGTCAGTAATATATTCTCTGGAGTAGTCAGTAATATATTCTCTGGAGTAGTCAGTAATATATTCTCTGGAGTAGTCAGTAATATATTCTCTGGAGTAGTCAGTAATATATTCTCTGGAGTAGTCAGTAATATATTCTCTGGAGTAGTCAGTAATATATTCTCTGGAGTAGTCGGTACTGTATTCTCTGGAGTAGTCAGTAATATATTCTCTGGAGTAGTCAGTAATATATTCTCTGGAGTAGTCGGTAATATATTCTCTGGAGTAGTCAGTAATATATTCTCTGGAGTAGTCAGTAATATATTCTCTGGAGTAGTCGGTACTGTATTCTCTGGAGTAGTCAGTAATATATTCTCTGGAGTAAAAGGTACTGTATTCTCTGGAGTAGTCAGTAATATATTCTCTGGAGTAGTCGGTACTGTATTCTCTGGAGTAGTCAGTAATATATTCTCTGGAGTAGTCAGTAATATATTCTCTGGAGTAGTCGGTAATATATTCTCTGGAGTAGTCGGTAATATATTCTCTGGAGTAGTCGGTAATATATTCTCTGGAGTAGTCGGTAATATATTCTCTGGAGTAGTCGGTAGTGTATTTGGGGCAAACTTGTATCTCGTGTTTCTTTCTTTTGGGGGTTTACAGAGTAGAGAGAACGATACAGGGAGACAGTGAAAAGTGTGGATAAAAAGTTATAGAAAATTAGTAGAGAAAGAAAGAGAATTATAGCAGAACGGTGAGCCACACAGTAGTTATTCCATCCTTCCTGTATTCGTCATGTCTCTCCATTCCACAACAAACATGTGAGAAGTCTAACACAATAACCCAACTGGCCTCACACAGCTACACATAACTCACGGTCTTATGGTCTTCAACCTCAGAAATACAAGTTGGCTGTTTTATGTTGTACACTCATCGAAACTGCTTTCTTTTTTCTCATTCCTTTCTGCATCTCATTCTCTAACTCTCTCTCTCTTTTGCTCTTTCCCTCCTCTCTCTTTCTCTATTTCCCTGTAGGGAGTTCGGATGGAGGGATCCAGAATTGCCTGAGGTGATTCAGATGCTGCAGCACCAGTTCCCTTCAGTCCAGTCCAATGCTGCAGCCTACCTCCAACACCTCTGTTTCGGAGATAACAAGATCAAATCAGAGGTAGCCTACCGCT
>NC_056457.1:28094813-28109813 GCF_018296145.1 Oncorhynchus tshawytscha | reverse complement strand
CACACACACACACACACACACACACACACACACACACATCCCTGTTCTCATCAACACTCCCCTCTTGTTATGTCGGCTCTCCAAGCATCTGTTGCCTCTTCATGTGTAAGTGTGTGTGTGTGTGTGTGTGTGTGTGTGTGTGTGTGTGTGTGTGTGTGTGTGTGTGTGTGTGTGTGTGTGTGTGTGTGTGTGTGTGTGTGTGTGTGTGTCTGCGTGTTTGTGTGATGTACAGATATGTAACCAAGTCTCAGACACTGGACCAAACACACTCGCCACTCAACAAGGCTTTTGGTTCTTGAATGCCAGTCCAACAAATAAATATATATATATTTATATAAACAAAACGATATTGATTTTTCCTGGCAGTCTGTTTGTGTATGTAAGCACAGACACACACACACGCACCCAAGTTACAAAGTTGGATTGAAATCTATTTAATTGTCTTTTTTTTGTCAACAATCCAGACACAATACTCTGTAAATGGCAAAGTGGAAGAGATATTCTAAGATAAAATTTGATTAATGAAGAATAAACCACTGTATGTCTTGATTAGATTAGTATACAATCCCCTTAGTTAATACATGTTAGAATCACCTTTACAGCTGGAGTCAAGCCTATAGAGCTTTTCTCATTATTCTTTAAAATAATGAGAAATATATTATATTTGCTCATTATTCTTTAAAAAATCCTTCCAGCTCTGTCAAATTGGTTGTTGATCATTGCTAGACAGCCATTATCATGTCTTGACATAGATTTTCAAACCGATTAAAGTCACAACTGTAACTCGGCCACTCAGGAACGTTCACTGTCTTCTTGCGATGCAATTCCAGTGTAGATTTGGCCTTGTGTTGTAGGTTATTGTCACATACACATGGTTAGCAGATGTTAATGTGAGTGTAGAGAAATGCTTGTGCTTCTAGTTCCAACAGTGCAGTAATATCTAACAACAACTACCTAATTCACACAAATCTAAAGGGGTGAATGAGAATATGTACATACACATTTATAGATGAGCGATGCCCGAGCTGCATAGGCAAGGTGCAGTAGATGGTATAAATTGCAGTATATACATGTGATATGAGTAATGTAAGATATGTAAACATTATTAAAGTGGCATTATTTAAAGTGGTATTGTTTGAAGTGACTAGTGATCCATTTATTAAAGTGTCCAGTGATTGGGTCTCAATGTGTGCAGCAGCCTCTCTGAGTTAGTGATTGCTGTTTAGCAGTCTGATGGCCTTGAGATAGAAGCTTTTTCTCAATCTCTCGGTCCCAGCTTTGATGCACCTGTACTGACCTCACCTTCTGGATGATAGCGGGGTGAACAGGCAGTGGCTCGGGTAGTTGTTGTCCTTGATTATCCTTTTGGCCTTCCTGTGACATCGGGTGCTGTAAGTGTCATGGAGGGCAGGTAGTTTGCCCCCGGTGATGCGTTGTGCAGACCTCACTACCCTCTGGAGAGCCTTGTGGTTGAGGATGGTGCAGTTGCCGTACTAGGCTGTGATACAGCCCGACAGGATGCTCTCGATTGTGCCTCTGTAAAAGTTTGGTTTTGGGTGACAAGCCAAATATCTTCAGACTCCTGAGGTTGAAGAGGCCCTGTTGCGCCTTCACCACACTGTGTCTGTGGACCATTTCAGTTTGTCTGTGATGTGTACGCCCAGGAAGTTAAAACTTTCCACTTCCACCTTCTCCTCTGCTGGCCCTTCGATGTGGATGGGGGGGGTGCCCGTGAGAAAGTCCAGGACCCAGTTGCACAGGGAGGGGTTGAGACCAATGGCTATTGCGTCATCTGTGGACCAGTTGGGGCGAAGTATGCAAACTGTAGTGCGTCTAGGGTTGCCGGTAAGGTGGCGGTGATATGATCCTTGACTAGCCTCTCAAAGCACTTCATGGTGACAGAAGGGCGGTAATCATTTAGTTAAGATATATTTATGCCTTCTTGGGTACAGGAACAATGGTAGCCATCTTGAAGCATATGGGGACAACAGACTGGGATAGGGAGTGATTAAATATGTCTGTAAACACACCAGCCAGCTGGTCTGCACATGCTCTGAGGACGAGGGTAGCGATGCCGTCTGGGCCAGCAGCCCTGCGAGGGTTAACATGTTTAAATGTTTTACTCACGTTGGCCACTGAGAAGGAAAGGGGGGACGCAGTCTTTGTTAGCGAGCCACGACGGTGGCACTGAATTATCCTCAAAGCGTGCAAAGAAGTTGTTTCACTTGTCTGGAAGCATGATGTCGGTATCCGTGACGTGGCTGTTTTTGTTTTTGTAGTCCGTGATTTCCTGTAGACTCTGCCACATATGTCTCGTGTCTGAGCCTTTGAATTGTGACACCACCTTGTCCCTGTGCCAGAATTTTGCTTGATTGCCTTGCAGAGGGAATAACTACACTGTTTATATTGAGCCATATCACCAGACCTCTTTCCATGGTTATATGCGGTGGATTGAGCTTTCAGTTTTTCGCGAATGCCGCCATCCATCCACGGTTTCTGGTTAGGGTAGGTTTTAATAGTCACAGTGGGTACGACATCGCCAATGCACTTATTTATAAACATACTCACCGAGTCAGCATATAGTTCAATGTCGTTCTCTGAGGCTGACTGGAACATATTCCAGTCCGCATGATCAAAACAATCTTGGAGCGTGGCTTCCGATTGGTCAGATCAGCGTTGAATGTTTGAGTTTCTGCCTATAAGCGAGCAAGATGGCTTCGTGGTCGGATTTGCCGAAGGGAGGGCGGGGGAGGGCTTTGTATGCATGGCGGAGAGTAGTGTAGCAGTGGTCGAGAGTATTAGCCCTACGTGTCGTGTAATCAATATGCTGATAAAATCTAGGTAACATTGATCTCAAATTTGCTTATTTTAAAATCCCCTGCTACAATAAATGCAGCCTCCGGGTATATAGTTTCCAGTTTACATAGAGTCGAGTGAAATAGCTTGAGGGCCATCTTGGTGTTCGCTTGAGTGGGAGGGGGGGTCCACAGCTGTGACTATAACTGACAAGAATTCTCTTGGTAGGTAGAATGGCCGGAATTTGATTTTAAGGAATTCTAGATCGGGTGAGCAGAAGGACTTGAGTTCCTGTGTGTTGTTATGATCGCACCATGAGTTGTTAATCATAAAGCATACACCCCCGCCCTTCCTCTTCCTAGAGAGGTGTTTATCTCTGTCATCGTGAAGCACGGAGAAGCACGGTGGCTGGACTGATTCTGACAACATATCCCGAGAAAGCCATGCTTCTGTGAAACAGAGAATGTTACAATCTCTGATGTCTCTTTGGAAGGCAACCACTGCTCGAATTTCATCTACCTTGTTGTCAAGAGACTGGACATTGGCGAGTAGTATACTTGGGAGCTGTGAGCAATGTGCCCTTTTACAAAGCTTGACCAGAAGACCGCTCCGTCTGCCCCTGCTGCGTCGCCATTGTTTTCAGTCAGCTGCTGAGATTGGATCCATTGTCCTGTGTGGTGGTCTGAAGAGAGGATCTGCTTTGGGAAAGTTGTATTCCTGGTTGTAATGTTGGAAAGTATGTATGTAATAAGACTGAACATTTCCTGGGGTAACAATGTAAGAAATAATACATAAAAAAACAAAATACTCCATAGTTTCCTAAGAACGTGAAGCGAGGCGACCATCTCTGTTAGCGCCATGATGTGTTTATTCCCATTATTGTCACTGCTGAAAGGGGAATTTATCTCCCAAATTCTGTTGGAAAGCAGACTGAACCAGGTTTTCCTTTAAGATTTTGATTAGCTCTATTCCATTTATTTTTATCCTAAATAACTCCTGAGTGTTTGCCAATGACAAGCATACCCATTACATGTTGCAGCCACCACCATCCTTGAAAATGTGAAAAGTGGTACTCAGTGACGTATTGTTGCATTTGCCCCAGACAAAATGCATTATATTCAGGACAAAACATTAATTTCTTTACCAAATGTTTTTCACTATTACTTTAGTGCCTTATTGCTAACAGCATGACTGTTTTCTGTACAGGCTTCCTTTTCACTCGGTCATTTAAGTTGGTCTTGTCGAGTAACTACAATGTTGTTGATCTATCCTCAGTTTTCTCCCATCACAGCCATTAAACTCTGTAACTGTTTTAAAGTCACCATTGGCCTCATGGTGAAATCGCTGAGTGGTTTCATTCCTCTCTGGCGACTGAGTTAGGAAAGATGCCTGTATCTTTGTAGTGTGTATTGATACACTGAGTTAGGAAAGATGCCTGTATCTTTGTAGTGACTGGGTGTATTGATACACTGAGTTAGGAAAGATGCCTGTATCTTTGTAGTGACTGGGTGTATTGATACACTGAGTTAGGAAAGAAGCCTGTATCTTTGTAGGGTGTATTGATACACTGAGTTAGGAAAGATGCCTGTATCTTTGTAGTGACTGGGTGTATTGATACACTGAGTTAGGAAAGATGCCTGTATCTTTGTCGGGTGTATTGATACACTGAGTTAGGAAAGATCCCTGTATCTTTGTAGTGTGTATTGATACACTGAGTTAGGAAAGATGCCTGTATCTTTGTCGGGTTTATTGATACACTGAGTTAGGAAAGATGCCTGTATCTTTGTAGGGTGTATTGATACACTGAGTTAGGAAAAATGCCTGTATCTTTGTAGTGTGTTTTGATACACTGAGTTAGGAAAGATGCCTGTATCTTTGTAGTGACTGGGTGTATTGATACACTGAGTTAGGAAAGAAGCCTGTATCTTTGTAGGGTGTATTGATACACTGAGTTAGGAAAGATGCCTGTATCTTTGTAGTGTGTATTGATACACTGAGTTAGGAAAGATGCTTGTGTCTTTGTAGTGTGTATTGATACACTGAGTTAGGAAAGATGCCTGTATCTTTGTAGTGACTGGGTGTATTGATACACTGAGTTAGGAAAGATGCCTGTATCGTTGTAGGGTGTATTGATACACTGAGTTAGGAAAGATGCCTGTATCTTTGTAGGGTGTATTGATACACTGAGTTAGGAAAGATGCCTGTATCTTTGTAGGGTGTATTGATACACTGAGTTAGGAAAGATGCCTGTATCTTTGTAGGGTGTATTGATACACTGAGTTAGGAAAAATGCCTGTATCTTTGTAGTGTGTTTTGATACACTGAGTTAGGAAAGATGCCTGTATCTTTGTAGGGTGTATTGATACACTGAGTTAGGAAAGATGCCTGTATCTTTGTAGGGTGTATTGATACACTGAGTTAGATACACTGAAAAATGCCTGTATCTTTGTAGTGTGTTTTGATACACTGAGTTAGGAAAGATGCCTGTATCTTTGTAGGGTGTATTGATACACTGAGTTAGGAAAGATGCCTGTATCTTTGTAGTGACTGGGTGTATTGATACACTGAGTTAGGAAAGATGTCTGTATCTTTGTAGGGTGTATTGATACACTGAGTTAGGAAAGATGCCTGTATCTTTGTAGTGACTGGGTGTATTGATACACTGAGTTAGGAAAGATGCCTGTATCTTTGTCGGGTGTATTGATACACTGAGTTAGGAAAGATGCCTGTATCTTTGTAGTGACTGGGTGTATTGATACACTGAGTTAGGAAAGATGCCTGTATCTTTGTCGGGTGTATTGATACACTGAGTTATTGGAAAGATCCCTGTATCTTTGTAGTGTGTATTGATACACTGAGTTAGGAAAGATGCCTGTATCTTTGTCGGGTTTATTGATACACTGAGTTAGGAAAGATGCCTGTATCTTTGTAGGGTGTTTTGATACACTGAGTTAGGAAAGATGCCTGTATCTTTGTCGGGTGTATTGATACACTGAGTTAGGAAAGATGCCTGTATCTTTGTAGTGACTGGGTGTATTGATACACTGAGTTAGGAAAGATATCTGTATCTTTGTAGGGTGTATTGATACACTGAGTTAGGAAAGATGCCTGTATCTTTGTAGTGACTGGATGTGTATCTTTGATACACTGAGTTAGGAAAGATGCCTGTATCTTTGTCGGGTGTATTGATACACTGAGTTAGGAAAGATGCCTGTATCTTTGTAGTGACTGGGTGTATTGATACACTGAGTTAGGAAAGATGCCTGTATCTTTGTAGTGACTGGGTGTATTGATACACTGAGTTAGGAAAGATGCCTGTATCTTTGTAGTGTGTATTGATACACTGAGTTAGGAAAGATGCCTGTATCTTTGTAGTGACTGGGTGTATTGATACACTGAGTTAGGAAAGATGCCTGTATCTTTGTAGTGTGTATTGATACACTGAGTTAGGAAAGATGGCTGTATCTTTGTCGGGTGTATTGATACACTGAGTTAGGAAAGATGCCTGTATCTTTGTAGTGTGTATTGATACACTGAGTTAGGAAAGATGCCTGTATCTTTGTCGGGTGTATTGATACACTGAGTTAGGAAGGATGCCTGTATCTTTGTAGGGTGTATTGATACACTGAGTTAGGAAAGATGCCGGTATCTTTGTAGTGACTGGGTGTATTGATACACTGAGTTAGGAAAGATGCCTGTATCTTTGTAGTGACTGGGTGTATTGATACACTGAGTTAGGAAAGATGCCTGTATCTTTGTAGTGACTGGGTGTATTGCTACACTGAGTTAGGAAAGATGCCTGTATCTTTGTAGGGTGTATTGATACACTGAGTTAGGAAAGATGCCTGTATCTTTGTAGGGTGTATTGATACACTGAGTTAGTAAAGATGCCTATATCTTTGTAATGACTGGGTGTATTGATACACTGAGTTAGGAAAGATGCCTGTATCTTTGTAGTGTGTATTGATAGACTGAGTTAGGAAAGATGCCTGTATCTTTGTAGTGACTGGGTGTATTGATACACTGAGTTAGGAATGATGCCTGTATCTTTGTAGTGACTGGGTGTATTGATACACTGAGTTAGGAAAGATGCCTGTATCTTTGTAGGGTGTATTGATACACTGAGTTAGGAAAGATGCCTGTACCTTTGTAGTTACTGGGTGTATTGATACACTGAGTTAGGAAAGATGCCTGTATCTTTGTAGGGTGTATTGATACACTGAGTTAGGAAAGATGCCTGTATCTTTGTAGTGACTGGGTGTATTGATACACTGAGTTAGGAAAGATGCCTGTATCTTTGTAGGGTGTATTGATACACTGAGTTAGGAAAGATGCCTGTATCTTTGTAGTGTGTATTGATACACTGAGTTAGGAAAGATGCCTGTATCTTTGTAGTGACTGGGTGTATTGATACACTGAGTTAGGAAAGATGCCTGTATCTTTGTAGGGTGTATTGATACACTGAGTTAGGAAAGATGCCTGTATCTTTGTAGTGACTGGGTGTATTGATACACTGAGTTAGGAAAGATGCCTGTATCTTTGTAGGGTGTATTGATACACTGAGTTAGGAAAGATGCCTGTATCTTTGTAGTGACTGGGTGTATTGATACACTGAGTTAGGAAAGATGCCTGTGTCTTTGTAGGGTGTATTGATACACTGAGTTAGTAAAGATGCCTATATCTTTGTAATGACTGGGTGTATTGATACACTGAGTTAGGAAAGATGCCTGTATCTTTGTAGTGTGTATTGATACACTGAGTTAGGAAAGATGCCTGTATCTTTGTAGTGACTGGGTGTATTGATACACTGAGTTAGGAAAGATGCCTGTATCTTTGTAGGGTGTATTGATACACTGAGTTAGGAAAGATGCCTGTATCTTTGTAGGGTGTATTGATACACTGAGTTAGGAAAGATGCCTGTATCTTTGTAGGGTGTATTGATACACTGAGTTAGGAAAGATGCCTGTATCTTTGTAGGGTGTATTGATACACTGAGTTAGGAAAGATGCCTGTATCTTTGTAGGGTGTATTGATACAGCG
The DNA here is from genome assembly GCF_018296145.1 of Oncorhynchus tshawytscha. Classification (NCBI taxonomy): domain Eukaryota; kingdom Metazoa; phylum Chordata; class Actinopteri; order Salmoniformes; family Salmonidae; genus Oncorhynchus; species Oncorhynchus tshawytscha. The sequence continues at coordinate 28,101,977 of NC_056457.1, read as the reverse complement.
TCCGAAGCGTAATGGATAACTTCATCATGCTCAAAGGGATATTCAGTGTCTGCTTTTTATTTCAGCTATCTACCAATAGGAGCCCTTCTTAGCGAGGCATTTGAAAACCTCCCTGGTCTTTGTGATTGAATCTGTGCTTGAATTGTACTTCTCGACTGAGGGACCTTACACATAATTGTTTGTATAAAAAAATTATGTTTACCACTATTATGGCACACAGAGTGAGTCCATGCATCTTATTATATGATTTTGTTAGGCACATTTTTACTCCTGAACTCATTTAGGTTTACCATAACAAAGGGGTTGAATACTTATTCACTCAAGACATTTCAGCTTTTAGTTAAGTCATTTGTAAAAACAAATCTTAAAACTAAATTCCACTTTGACATGATGGGATTTTGTGTGTAGGCCAGTGACAAAACATCACTGGTGGTGGAGCAGAAGTGTTTTAGAGTATCAGTGTGTGTGGTCTGTTTAGTATTCAGTTCAGGGTTCATCCGGTTTAATTGAACAGATTACTGACATTTATTTACCAGCAGCCTAGTGTGGAGCGATAAACCTCTGCAGTGTCATCAAACAGCTTTCCTAACCTTTCCCTGTCCGCCCTCTCTATATATCTATATCTATATCTAACTCTATCTCTCTCTCTCTATATATATATATATATATATATCTATATCTAACTCTATCTCTCTCTCTCTCTATATATATATATATATCTTTATCTAACTCTATCACTCTCTCTCTCTCTATATATATATATATATCTTTATCTAACTCTATCTCTCTCTATATATATATCTATATCTAACTCTATCTCTCTCTCTCTCTCCCTGTCCGCCCTCTCTATATATATATATCTAAACTTACAGCTGTAATCGCAGCAAAAGGTGGTGCTACAAAGTATTAACTTAAGGGGGCTGAATAATTTTGCACGCCCAATTTTTCAGTTTTTGAATTTGTTAAAAAAGTTTGAAATATCCAATAAATGTCGTTCCACTTCATGATTGTGTCCCACTTGTTGTTGATTCTTCACAAAAAAATACAGTTTTATATCTTTATGTTTGAAGCCTGAAATGTGGCATAAGGTCGCAAAGTTCAAGGGGGCCGAAAACTTTCGCAAGGCACTGTATATATATATCTATATCTAACGCTATCTCTCTCTCTATATATATATATCTATATCTAACTCTATATCTAACTCTATATCTCTCTCTCTATATATCTATATATATCTAACTCTATCTCTCTCTCTCTCCCTGTCCACCCTCTATATATATATCTATATCTAACTCTATCTCTCTCTCTCTCTCCCTGTCCGCCCTCTCTATATATATATATCTATATCTGCCCTCTCTATATATATATATCTATATCTAACTCTATCTCTCTCTCTATATATATATATATCTATATCTAACTCTATCTCTCTCTCTCTATATATATATATCTATATCTAACTCTCTCTCTCTCTCCCTGTCCGCCCTCTCTCGATATATATCTATATCTATATCTAACTCTATCTCTCTCTATATATATATATATATATATATATATATATCTATATCTAACTCTATATCTAACTCTATATCTAACTCTATATATATATATATATATATAACTCTATATATATATATATATCTAACTCTATCTCTCTCTCTCTCTCTCCCTGTCCGCCCTCTCTATATATATATATCTATATCTATATCTGCCCTCTCTCTATATATATATATATATATATATATATATCTAATCTCTATATATCTCTCTCTCTCTCTCCCTGTCCACACTCTATATATATATATATATATATATCTAACTCTATCTCTCTCTCTCTCTCTCTCCCTGTCCGCCCTCTCTATATATATATAAATCTATATCTATATCTGCCCTCTCTCTATATATATATCTATATCTAACTCTATATCTAACTCTATATCTCTCTCTATATATATATATATATATATATATATCTATATCTAACTCTACATCACTCTCTATCTCTGTCTCTCTCTATATATAAATATCTACATCTATATCTAACTCTATATCTCTCTCTATATATATCTATATCTAACTCTCTCTCTCTCTATATATATATATATATATATATAACTCTATATCTCTCTACCTCTCTACTCTCTCTCTCTCTATATATATATATATATATATCTAACTCTATATCTGTCTATATATATTTAGCTACATGTAACTCTCTCTCTCTCTATCTATATCTAACTCTATATCTCTCTCTCTCTCCTCTCCAGCACTCTCTCTCTCTCTATCTCTCTCTCTCTCTCTCTCTCTCTCTCTCTCTCTGTCTCTCTCTCCTCTCCATCAGTCTCTCTCTCTCTCTCTCTCTCTCTCTCTCTCCTCTCCATCAGTCCCCCCTCTCTCTCTCTCTCCTCTCCATCAGTCCTCTCTCTCTCTCTCTGTCTCTCTCCTCTCCATCAGTCTCTCTCTCTCTCTCTCCCTCTCTCTCCATCTGTCTCTCTCTCCTCTCCATCAGTCTCTCTCTCTCTCTCCTCTCCATCAGTCTCTCTCTCTCTCCCCCTCTTTCTCTCTCTCTCTCTCTCCCCTTTTCTTCCGTTTTGCAATCCCTCTACCTCACCCTATCTCTCTTACTCCCCTCTCAATCACACCCTTTCTCCCTTTTCCCCTTTCTACCTTATCTCTCTCGCTCGCTCGCTCACTCTCTCCCTCACCCTCTCTCCCTCTGTGTGGTGATGCTATCTAAGGTTTGTGTGTAGAAGGTTGAGGTCAAACACAGAGCTAAGTCTTACAGGATAAAGTAATTTGTGATCTGGGCCAGCAGCTCTTTATAGCAGGAAATAGGAATACTATTTATAAATGGATGTCTTGCAGGGCATCTAGGATCTGACACACACCCTCGCACACGCACATACACACACACACTCACACACACATTTGCATCACACACATACACACAGCTCCAAATATTCACCAGTTGGTTGTTAATGACCTCCTGTGGACCTCTGCAGAGTTCTATGATCATTAGAACTCCCTGATGATTGTTTGGAACCCTCCTTTCTCTCTACTCATTGGCCGCCTGAGGGTACTAGAAGGTCCCTGTAGTGAAACAGTGGCTATGTCTTGAACACCAGCAGGTGAAGGTTATGATTAGCTAGGTTTCCAATTGGTGAAAGTTTTTCATCTGAATATTTTAAAATCAGCATAAAAACAATATGTGCATTTTCCACCAGACATGTGTTTTCATCAAATGGACTTGTTGCAGATTAAAGGCTGTATGTGACGACATAGTGAACATACAAATCATTTTTGTTGGTAAATTCTCTAGTATCGATAAATAAGACACATTTCCATCGCATTTTCATCTCTACTGATGGTTTTGTCAGAAAAAAACATTGCGTTGTATAGTAAATGTGAATGTGCCCACTCTGGTATTGGCATGTGCATTCTAGCCAACAGCTGGCAGACAGAGTGCGGGTATAGCCTATATAATGAGATGATTATGGACAAGTGAGATTATTTTTACTTGTCAAAAGGCAGCCAAGCATCGATCATCATGTCACCAGAATAAAAACTGATATTTATTGGAAAGAAGAATCAAGCTCATCACTGTGCACGTTCACCACCCAGCAACTAACTGCACGGTTTCTCTAGTCATGGTGGGAGGACCACACAACATCTCATCGGGTGACTCCAAGTTCACTTCCATATGATAGTTGTTATATCAATATTTGCTCATTAATACGTTTCTTTCATCATTAATTTTACAGACACAAAAAGATCCCAACTTTGTCAAGCATATTTTGTTTTGTTGACATTTGGAAAGTTTACCGACAAATTTGCTGTTTCCATCAGGCCAGCCGTGACATTTTGTATCCGGAATGTGCTTTACTCGCGTAAAAATGTTGGTGGTTATTGTAACACTTGGAAGGCCAGGCTACTGGAAAAACAGCTGAAACTTGAAACTGTTTTGTCTCATCTCCCAGGAAATCACTTAGTGTACATGACTACATTGTACTGTACATTTAGAGATGTCATTTACAGTAAGTACAGATTGATTTAATAGGTATGCTGCTAATTTTTACCCCAAACAATTTTTCCTTAAAGTCACCCAGCTTCGTGCCTCAACATTGCATTAGCCTAGAGGTTAAGAGCTTTGAGCCAGTAACTGAAAGGTCGCTGATTCAAGTTCCCGAGTCAAGCAGGTGAAAAAATCTGATGTGCCCTTGTGCAAGGCACTTAACCTTAATTGTTCCTGTAAGTTGCTCTGGATAAGAGCATCCACTAAAATGGTTTAAAAAAAATGGCCACTGAGCTAAAGCCAACGCGTTTGCTTGGTAGAGCCAACACGTCTTTAAAATCTTAAGCAACGTTACTCACCCTTTTCTCCGCAATGTCTTTCTCTCCATCTCTCTGTCAGATTCGTCGTCAAGGTGGGATCCAGCTGCTGGTAGACCTGTTGGACCACCGTATGAGTGAGGTCCACCGTAGTGCCTGTGGAGCCCTGAGGAACCTGGTCTACGGCAAGGCCAACGACGACAACAAGATCACCCTGAAGAACTGTGGGGGCATACCTGCCCTGGTCCGCCTGCTACGCAAGACTGGAGACGTGGAGATAAGAGAACTGGTCACAGGTACATTTAAAAAAATATATAGATATATTTCACCTTTATTTAACCAACCAGTTGAGAACATGTTCTAAATGTTGACCTGGCCAAGATAAAGCAAAGCAGTGCAACAAAAACAACACAGAGTTACACATAAACAAACATACAGTCAATAACACAAAAGAAAAGAAAAATAGAAACATCTATGTTCAGTGTGTGCAAATGTAGAAGAGTAGGGAGGTTGGCAATAAATAGGCCCTAGAGGTGAAATAAATACAATTTAGCTTTAATACTGGAGTGATAGATGTGCAGATGATGATGTGCAAGTAGAGATACTGGGGTGCAAAAGAGCAAGAGGGTAAATTACAATATGGGGATGAGGTGTGTTATTTACAGATTGGCTGTACAGGTACAGTGATCGGTAAGTTGCTCTGACAGTTGAAGCTTAAAGTTAGAGAGTTAGATATAAGACTTCAGCTTCAGTGATTTTTGCAATTCGTTCCAGCCATTGGCAGCAGAGAACTGGAAGGAAAGGCGGCCAAAGTAAGTGTTGGCTTTGGGGATGACCAGTGAAATATACCTACAGGTAACAGTGGTGGGTAGTATATGGGGCTTTGGTGACAAAATGGATGGCACTGTGATAGACTACATCCAGTTTGCTGAGTAGAGTATTGGAGGCTATTTTGTGAATGACATCGCCGAAGCCAAGGGTCGGTTGGATAGTCAGTTTTACGAGGGTATGTTTGGCAGCATGACTGAAGGAGGCTTTGTTGTGAAATAGGACGCCGATTCTAGATGTAATTTTGGATTGGAGATGCTTAATGTGAGTCTGTAACCAGACTCCTAGGTATTTGTAGTTGTCCACATATACAAGTCAGAACCGTCCAGATAATTGATGCTAGTCAGGTGGGCGGGTGCGGGCAGCAATTGGTTGAAGAGCATGCATTTAGTTTTACTAGCATTTAAAAGCAGTTGCAGGCCATGGAAGGAGTGTTGTGTGGCATTGAAGCTTGTTTGGAGGTTTGTTAACCTCTTACTGCATAAACCCCTCTAGCGGGACCAAATTCAACAACACCTGGTGAAATCGAAGCGCGTCAAATTCAAAATACAAAATTGTTATATTAAACATTCATGAAAATACAAGTGTCCTACATCATTTAAAAGCTTAACTTCTTGTTAATCCAGCCGCTTTGTCAGATTTCAAAAAGGCTTTACCATGCAAACTATGTGATTATCTGAGGACAGCGCCCGCATACAAAAGCATTAAACATTTTCCAAACAAGCAGAGGGGTTTAGAAAGTCAGAAATAGCGATAAAATAAATCACTTACCTTTGAAGATCTTTCTCTGTTTGCAATTGAAAGGGTCCCAGCTACATAACAAATTGTCCTTTTGTTCGATAACGTCCTTCTTTATATTCCAAAACATCAGTTTATTTGGCGCGCTTGATTCAGTAATCCACCGGTTTCCCTCTTTCAAAATGCATACAAATGAATCTCTAAAGTTACCAATAAACTTTGTCCAAACAAGTCAAACAACGTTTCTAATCAATCCTCAGGTACCCTAATATGTAAATAAACCATAAAATGTAAGATGGAGAATAGTGTGTTCATTACCGGAGACAAATAACGAAGTGCGCGTCCTCATCCAAGCGCGCCACAACACTACAGCCAAAATGGCAGCCACTTACAAATTCTAGCTGATTTTTCAAAAAACAAGCCTGAAACACTTTCTAAAGACTGTTGACATCTAGTGGAAGCTCTAGGAACTGCACTCTGGGAGGTATTCCTTTGATATTCCCAATTATATGCATATCCTAGCCTCTGGGCCTGAGTAATAGGCATGTTACTTTGGGCACGTCAGTCATCCGAAATACCGAATACTGCCACCGGCCCACAAGAAGTTTAACAGAGTGTCCAAAGAAGGGCCAGATGTATACCGAATAGTGTTGTCTGCGTAGCGGTGGATAAGAGAATCACCAGCAGCAAGAGCGATATCATTGATATATACTTAGAAAGGGGTTGCAACAATTTCGGCAGATAATTTAGAAAGAGAAGTCAACAAATGAGAGTGTCTGGGGAATGGGAGTGCTGCTGGGGGCTGCAGGGCCTGGGTTAACCTCTACATCACCAGAGGAACAGAGGAGGAGTAGGATAAGGGTACACACGCACGGACGCTCGCACTCACGCACACATAACACACTGACACTTCTACATTCCAGAAGACTGTGATGACTTTCCAATAGTTTCATGTTTCCTGAGTCCAGGCATATTCAGTAGCCAGATAACATAGCTATACAATAGAAAACCATTTGAAAAGATAACAGGTTTAGTGAGTTCAAGTCACTCCTTTTCTGGATTCCATCTTAATTCTCAGACCCTCATTGTCCACGTTTTCAGACTCAACTAACTTTGAGAGTGTTCAAACAGACTACAGCGCTTCTCTCTGTGATGCCAGGAACAAACCACCTCACTAGTCATCAAATATGAAAAACAACTAGTTTCTTCAGATGATTTTGTCAGTGTTTCGCTACTGTCAGGCTTTTTCAAAGCTGTTCTATCTGCCAG
>NC_056457.1:28059813-28089813 GCF_018296145.1 Oncorhynchus tshawytscha | reverse complement strand
GTTTTAATAAGGTTAATATCATACCTCATGTAGCCTATCCCATAATCCTATATGTTTTAATAAGGTTAATATCATACCTCATGTAGCCTAGCCCATAGTCCTATATGTTTTGATAAGGTTAGTATCACACCTCATGTAGCCTAGCCTGTAGGTCTATATGTTTTAATAAGGTTAGTATCACACCTCATGTAGCCTAGCCCATAGTCCTATATGTTTTAATAAGGTTAGTATCACACCTCATGTAGCCTAGCCCATAGTCCTGTATGTTTTAATAAGGTCAGTATCACACCTCATGTAGCCTAGCCCATAGTCCTATATGTTTTAATAAGGTTAGTATCACACCTCATGTAGCCTAGCCTGTAGGTCTATATGTTTTAATAAGGTCAGTATCACACCTCATGTAGCCTAGCCTGTAGGTCTATATGTTTTAATAAGGTTAGTATCACACCTCATGTAGCCTAGCCCATAGTCCTGTATGTTTTAATAAGGTTAGTATCACACCTCATGTAGCCTAGCCCATAGTCCTGTATGTTTTAATAAGGTTAGTATCACACCTCATGTAGCCTAGCCTGTAGGTCTATATGTTTTAATAAGGTTAGTATCACACCTCATGTAGCCTAGCCCATAATCCTATATGTTTTAATAAGGTTAGTATCACACCTCATGTAGCCTAGCCCATAGTCCTATATGTTTTAATAAGGTTAGTATCACACCTCATGTAGCCTAGCCAATAGTCCTATATGTTTTAATAAGGTTAGTATCACACCTCATGTAGCCTAGCCCATAGGCCTATATGTTTTAATAAGGTTAGTATCACACCTCATGTAGCCTAGCCCATAGTCCTATATGTTTTAATAAGGTTAGTATCACACCTCATGTAGCCTAGCCCATAGTCCTATATGTTTTAATAAGGTTAGTATCACACCTCATGTAGCCTAGCCCATAGTCCTATATGTTTTAATAAGGTTAGTATCACACCTCATGTAGCCTAGCCCATAGTCCTATATGTTTTAATAAGGTTTGTATCACAACTAAAGTGGCCTAATAACTTCTTAAAATGAAGCACATTAATCTGCTTTACAAGGTGTATAGAACCTAACTACATACATAAGCAGTGTGAGTTTCAAGTTTGGGGAAGATAATTTTCACCATATAAAATGTACCTTTATAATAAAAGCATTACAAGCAGAATCACATTGATGGTCACTTTTGATATGGTTGTTTTCCTGCTTTTCCTGGGATTGATTTGCACTTTTCTCAGCAAAGTACGTTCATCTTTAGGGGACAGAACGCGTCTCCTTCCTGAGCGGTATAACGGCTGCGTGGTCCCATGGTGTTTATACTTGCTTACTATTGTTTGTACAGATGAACGTGGTACCTTCAGGCGTTTGGAAATTGCTCCTATTAGGATTCAGATGCAGACACAGGAGGCAGATGGTGTCAGTGTGTAATATTTAATCATTCCAAAAGGTGTAGGTTAGAGAATAGTCATGGACAGGCAAAAGGTCAAAACCAGATCAGAGTCCAGGAGGTACAGAGTGGCAGGCAGGCTCAAGGTCAGGGCAGGCAGACTGATCAGGCAGGCAGGTACAGAGTGGCAGGCAGGCTCAAGGTCAGGGCAGGCAGGTACAGAGTCCAGGAGGTACAGAGTGGCAGGCAGGCTCAAGGTCAGGGCAGGCAGACTGATCCGGCAGGCAGGTACAGAGTCCAGAAAACAGGCAATTGTCAAAACCAGAAGGACTAGCTAAGAGAGAATAGCAAAAGCAGGAGCACGGGGAAAACACGCTGGTTGACTTGAAACAGACAAGACGAACTGGCACAGAGAGACAGGAAACACAGGGATAAATACACTGGTACAGAGAGACAGGAAACACAGGGATAAATACACTGGCACAGAGAGACAGGAAACACAGGGATAAATACACTGGTACAGAGAGACAGGAAACACAGGGATAAATACACTGGTACAGACAGACAGGAAACACAGGGATAAATACACTGGTACAGAGAAACACTGGGATAAATACAGTACAGAAACACAATGGGATAAATACACTGGTACAGAGAGACAGGAAACACAGGGATAAATACACTGGTACACAGAGAGACAGGAAACACATGGATAAATACACTGGTACAGAGAGACAGGAAACACAGGGATAAATACACTGGTACAGAGAGACAGGAAACACAGGGATAAATACACTGGTACAGAGAGACAGGAAACACAGGGATAAATACACTGGTACAGAGAGACAGGAAACACAGGGATAAATACACTGGTACAGAGAGACAGGAAACACTGGGATAAATACACTGGGAAAATAAGTGGCATCTGGAGGGGGTGGAGACAATCATAAGGACAGGTGAAACAGATCAGGGCGTAACAGCTCCCAAGGATGAACCAGACTTGTGGAGGTCTACAATTTTTTTCTTATCTTGGCTGATTTCTTTTGATTTTTCCATGATGTTAAGCAAAGAGGCACTGGGTTTGAAGCCTATCAGAAGCTTCTAAAGCCATGACAGAATTTTCTGGCATTTTCAAAGCTGTTTAAAGGCACAGTCAACTTAGTGTATGTAAACATCTGACCCACTGGAATTGTGATACAGTGAATTATAAGTGGAATAATCTGTCTGTAAAAAATTGTTGGAAAAATTACTTGTGTCACGCACAAAGGAAATTTCCTAACAGACTTGCCAAAACTATAGTTCATTAACAAGACATTTGTGGAGTGGTAAACCTCTGACTTCAACTGTATATTACATGGATTAATTAGACTTGTAGATGTTTCAAAGGTCTGCGTCAGTGGCTTGTAGGAAGTGGAAGCCAGGAGATGCTAAATGTGTTTATGTTAATTAGTGGTCAATTACCATGAGACCCACAGTTATTTGCTTGACAATCACCGGCTGAGGATACTGTGTGTCTTCCGCAGCCCCAGCCAGGCGCATCGCTTTGTGTCAAGAACTGCAACGCTGCTGGGTTTTTCACGCTCAACAGTTTTCCATGTGTATCAACAATGACCCACAGCCCAAAGAACATCCAACCAACTTAACACGAACTGTGGGAAGCATTGGAGTCCACATGGACCAAGATCCCTGTAGAATGCTTTCAACACCATGTGGAGTCCATGCCTCAACAAATTGAGGTTGTTCTGAGTGCAAAAGGTGGTGCAACTCAATATTAAGACAATGTTTATAATGTTTTGTACACTCAGTGTATGTGTGCATTCCTCATTAATATGTAAATTAAATACAGTTCAACTTAGATAGCGGCCTGACACAAAACAATCAGGTCTCTCGCTCTCTCTCTCTCGCGCTCTAGCTCTCTGTCTCTCAATTTTAAATTCAATTCATAGGGAGTTTATTGGTATGGGAAATGTGTTTACATTGCCAAAGCAAGTGAAATAAACAAAAGTGAGTAGCCACAAAACAATATCAACAAAGATCTATTAGAAATGAACCGTAAACATTGCACTCACAAAGGTTTAATGAAGATAGACATATCTCTCTCTCCCTTTTTGCAATCTCTCTCTCTCTCTCTTTCGTTCTCTCTCTCTTCCAATCTCTCTCATTCCCTTTCTCCATCTCCCTGTCTCTCCAGCTCTTTCTCTCCTCCCTCTCTCTATCACCCTCTTTCTCTATCTCGCTCTCTCTCTTCCTCCTTGCTGACTGAATCAGTGTCATGCATGGTCTTAGTCTGTGACTCAGGCTGAGTTTACTGCTTTCATTTCCTGTCTGAGTCTAGGCTGCTGACAGCAGCTCCACACACAAAGGATTCAAACAACTCTGGGGTGCAATAGGCAACACCCCAGCTTCCTGACATTATTCTGTACCAGAGACCAATACCCAGTCTCATCCCTGGCATACAGGATAACCCTCCCAGGCTGTAGAGGAAAGTATACTGTATAGTGGTTATATTGTGGGCTATGTGGAGTTGATCAAGGAATATGACACGGTTGAATATGAGCGGACAGAGATAATATGTTGAATATGAGCAGACAGAGATAATATGTTTACTAAAACATAATCACTGTGAATATGAGCAGACAGAGATAATATGTTGAATATGAGCTGACAGAGATAATATGTTTACTCAAACATAACCACTGTGAATATGAGCAGACAGAGATAATATGTTTACTAAAACATAACCACTGTGAATATGAGCTGACAGAGATAATATGTTTACTAAAACATAACCACTGTGAATATGAGCTGACAGAGATAATATGTTGAATATGAGCTGACAGAGATACTATGTTTAATCAAATATAATCACTGTGAATATGAGCTGACAGAGATAATATGTTGAATATGAGCTGACAGAGATACTATGTTTAATCAAATATAATCACTGTGAATATGAGCTGACAGAGATAATATGTTGAATATGAGCTGACAGAGATACTATGTTTAATCAAATATAATCACTGTGAATATGAGCAGACAAGGATAATATGTTGAATATGAGCTGACAGAGATACTATGTTTAATCAAATATAATCACTGTGAATATGAGCAGACAGAGATAATATGTTGAATATGAGCTGACAGAGATACTATGTTTAATCAAATATAATCACTGTGAATATGAGCAGACGGAGATAATATGTTTACTCAAACATAATCACTGTGAATATGAGCTGACAGAGATAATATGTTTACTAAAACATAATCACTGTGAATATGAGCTGACAGAGATAATATGTTTACTCAAACATAATCACTGTGAATATGAGCTGACAGAGATAATATGTTTACTTAAACATAATCACTGTGAATATGAGCTGACAGAGATAATATGTTTACTCAAACATAACCACTGTGAATATGAGCTGACAGAGATAATATGTTTACTAAAACATAACCACTGTGAATATGAGCTGACAGAGATAATATGTTTACTCAAACATAATCACTGTGAATATGAGCAGACAGAGATAATATGTTGAATATGAGCTGACAGAGATACTATGTTTAATCAAATATAATCACTGTGAATATGAGCAGACAGAGATAATATGTTTACACACACACACACACACACACACACACACACACACACACACACACACTTTAGCCATTGGCTAGTGGTGACATGATTGGGTCCCCATGGAAACCTTGTAACAAGTGATGCGTTGCAGATCTGGACAGGAGTGTGTGTGTTTGTGTGTGTATGTTGGTTGCCAAAGTCACAGTGATGAACCGGGTGACCTTGCTCAAGTCTAAATCAATGAAGAGTCTACCACTCTGTCTCTCTCTATCACTCTCCATCTCCATTGCTATCTCTCTCTCTCTCTCTCTCTCTCTCTCTCTCTCTCTCTCTCTCTCTCTCTCTCTCTCTTTGTCTCTCCGTCTCTCACGTGTTAATGTTAAGAGGATGTCTATTTGGCCTGGTCAGACACTGGTACTCCTCAGAGCTAGCCCTGATAGTCATGATTGCAATCAGACTGAGAGAGGAGCTGATGATGGAGAGAGTGAGAAAGTACTGGGTCTCCTTCCCTTCCCCCTCTCTCTCTCTCTCTTTCTCTCTCTCTCTCTCTCTCTCTCTGTCTGTCTCTATCTCTCTCTCTCTCTCTCTCTCTCTCTCTCTCTCTCTCTCATTGAAATCTCTCTCTCTCTCTCTCTCAAATAGTTTTTCTATCTGAATTCAATTCAATTCAAATGGCTTTATTGTCTTCTCTTGAGAGCCAGTTCTGCCGATGGCTCACTGAGTCTATGCAAAGATTTTCTTAATTTTGGGTCAGTCACAGTGGTCAGGTATTCTGCAGCTGTGTTCTCTCTGGGCCAAATAACTTTTAATTTTGCTAAATTTTTTTGGTTGATTCTTTCAATGTGTCAAGTAATTATCTCTAACTTTTGTCATGATTTGGTTGGCTCTAACTGTGTTGCTGTTGTGGGGCTCTGTGGGGTCTGTTTGTGTTTGTGAACAGAGCCCTGGAACCAGCTGACTGAGAGGACACTTTTACAGGTTTATCTCTCTCTAGGTGAGGGCTTTGTTATGGATGGGTTGAGAATGACTTATTTTTAGGTGGTTGTAGAATTTAATTTCTCTTTTCTGGATTTTGATAATTAGCGGGAATCGGCCTAATTCTGATCTGCATGCATTATTTGGTGTTTTATGTTCTACAGTGAGGATATTTTTGCAGAATTCTGCATGCGAAGTCTCAGTTTGGTGTTTGTCCTATTTTGTGAATTCTTGGTTGGTGAGTGGACCCCAGACTACACAACCATAAATGGCAATGGGTTCAAAAACTGATTCAAGTATATTAAGCCAGATCCTAATTTAATGTTCCTTCTTGCCTTGTCTCTCAGATCATTCAAAGCTTTGAGGAAATGAACTGTGGTGCTGATGTTTAGGCTGTGGTAGGTATAGTTTTTTGTGTGCTCTAGGGCAGTGGTTCCCAAACTTTTTATAGTCCCGTACTGCTTCAAACATTCAACCTCCTGCTGCGTGCCCCCTTTAGCATCAGGGTCAGCGCATTCTCATTTGTTTTGTTTTTTTGCGATCAATGTAAGCCTGCCACACCACACACTATACGATACATTTATTAAACATAAGAATGAGTGTGAGTTTTTGTCACAACCCGACTCGCGGGAAGTGGCAGAGCTCTTATAGGACCAGGGCACAAATAATAATAATCAATCATTTTGCTCTTTATTTTGCCATCTTACATATAAAATCTAATTTGTTAATCGAAAATTGTGAATAACTCACCCCTTCTTATTAATGGTTTCTGTTTCTTTTATACATGTCTTACTAGTCAAAAGTTGTCTTAATAATTCTCGCTCAAAAAACTCCTGTGGCTTATTTTTCAAATTGGCATGTTTTGTTTCTAAATATCTGCACAAGACTGAAGTTGTGAGTTGTGAGTTGTGACATAGTACTGTTGCACATATAACACACAGTGGCTGAGGAAAGGCACTACTCCCAATAAAGGGGAACCCCAAAATGTATTCATCATATTTCCTCCTCTTTGATGGTACAATGTCCCAGTCTGTTGTTCAGTGCATTCCTGGGTAAGGGAGCAGTAGCTCTTCGGCTGCATCAGATTCACAACTGTCAGTGTCCATGCTAGCTGTGCTAACAACAAATGTAGAATTACTGATGCTAGCATTGGATGTGCTCGTGGAAGCAGAACAACTTGTGTCGTCGACAGGTGCAGGTGTAGTACTGCTGGTAATAGCAGTACTACCTGTAGAGCTGGTATGTGTCTCTATGGAAGCAGAACAACTTGTGTCGTTGACAGGTGCAGGTGTAGTACTGCTGGTAGTTGCAGTACTACCAGTAATGCTGGTATGTGTCTCTATGGAAGCAGAACAACTTGTGTCGTCGACAGGTGCAGGTGTAGTACGGCTGGTAATAGCAGTACTACCTGTAGAGCTGGTATGTGGGTTTGTGGACGCTGGGCCTTAAGATATTAAGATATTGTTGAGGAATTGCACATACGAACTATCTTATGAACTTCTTTATTTTTTCTTAACCTCTTTCGGGATCGGTGTCCCTTCCAACGTAGCATGAGTTTGTAAGTAGCAAGATCATTTCCCAGGACATAGACATATCTGATATTGGCAGAAAGCTTAATTTCTTGTTACTCTAACTGCACTGTCCAATTACCTGTAGCTATTAGAGTGAAAGAATGCCATGCTATGTTTGAGGAAAGTGCACATTTTTGAACATGATAAGTTATTAATAAACAAATTAGGGACATTTGGTCAGTCTTGATACAACATTTTGAACAGAAATGAAATGGTTCATTGGATCAGTGTAAAACTTTGGACATACCCTGCTGCCATCTACTGGCCAAAATCTAAATTGCACCTGGGCTGGAATAATACATTAGGGCCTTTCTCTTGCATTTCAAAGATGATGGTACAAAAAAAATACAAAAGAACGGTTGTTTTTTTCTTTGTATTGTCTTTTACCAGATCTATCGTGTTATATTCTCAAACATTCCTTTTACATTTCCACAACTGTCAAGCTGTTTCCTTTCAAATGGTACCAATAATGTGCATATCCTTGCTTCAGGGCCTGAGATACAGGCAGTTAGATTTGGGTATGTCATTTTAGGCAACATTTTTAAAAAAGGGGGCGGATCCTTAATAGGTTTTTGTAAATCTGGGCCCAGGTCTGGCAGAATCTGTGCAGAAGATCTAGGTGCTGCTGTAGGCCAGAAGCACCAGATCATCAGCAAAGAGTAGACATTAGACTTCAGATTCTTGTAGGGTGAGGCCGGGTGCTGCAGACTGTTCTAGTGCCCTCGCCAATTTTTTGTTGATGTTGTATATGTTGAAAAGGGTGGGGCTTAAGCTACAACCCTGTCTCTCCACACAGCCCTGTAGAAAGAAGTGTGTGTTTTTTTGCCAATTTTAACCGCACACTTGTTAGTTGTGGTCATGCATTTTATAATGTTGTATGTTTCCCCCCCAATACCGCTTTCCAATAGTTTGTATAGCAGTTTGTATAGCAGTTTGTATAGCAGTTTGTATAGCATCATCAGTTTGTATAGCAGTTTGTATAGCAGTTTGTATAGCAGTTTGTATAGCAGTTTGTATAGCAGTTTGTATAGCAGACCCTCATGCCAAATGGAGTCAAAGGATTTTTCGAAATCAACAAAGCATGAAAAGACTTTGCTTTTGTTTTGTTTTGTTGGTTTGTCAATAAGGGTTTGCAAGGTGGTCTGTCATATGGTAATTTGGTGAAAAGCCAATTTAACATTTGCTCAGGACATTGTTTTCACTGAAGAGATGTAGGAGTCTTTTGTTAAGAATGATCATGAAATATTGGAGAAGTGGTTTATCCATATATCTCCATTTTGGATAGATAACTGTTTGTGTTGTTGTTTGTTTAGTATGTTCCATTTTTCGCAGAAGTGGTTAGATTACATGGATTCTTCAATTACATTGATCTGATTTCGGACATGATGTTCCTTCTTTTTCCGTAGTGTATTTCTGTACTGTTTTAGTGATTCACCATAGTGAAGATGTACTTCCGGCTCAGGTTTTCTGGGTCTCTGTGTTTTTGGTTGACTAGTTTCCTTGATTCCTTTCTTAGGTTTTTGCGTTGTTCATCAAACCGTTTGTCATTGTTTTACATGTTCTTAGGTTGTCTGCTTGAACAGAAAGCTGAGAGGTCAAATATATTAGTTAGGCTTTCTGCTACCAAGTTTACACCTTCACTATGGCAGTGAAATGTTTTGTCCAGGAAGTTGTGTAAAAAGGAATTAATTTGTTGTTGGCTAAATGTTTTCTGGTAAGTTTCTACATCTCCTTCCATCTGAAGCATGTCTTAATGTTATGCAGTTTGTTCGGCTTTGATGTCTCATGACTGAGTATTGCTCTGTTCAAGAAGACTGTGATTTTGCTGGGATCTGATAGTGGTGTCAGTGGGCTGACAGTAAACACTCTGAGAGACTCTGGGTTGAGGTAGGTGATAAAGTAGTTTACAGTACTGCTGCCAAGTTATGAGCTATAGGTGTACCTAGCGCTATGGCAGTCATGAAATTTCATCAGCCGGTGATTTTCAAGCAAATAACTGCCTGTCTCACTGTAATTGATTGCTAATTAACATAAACACATTAAGCAACGCCTGGCTTCCACACATAGCCTACAAGCCACTGATGCAGACCTTTGGAACATCTACATTTTAAGAAGTCTAATGAACCTATGTAATATAGCCTACACTATCGCAATAAATCCATTATTTATTTTAGACAGGTCTAAAGAAATTGTATTATATTTCAGAAGAACAGAATAGCCAACTCTGAGTTGTCCTCATGTTAAATTCTGTTCTGGCTAAGCCATATGGCTGTGGACTGCACTAGTTTATTTAGCAGAAATGTTCTTTGAATTTGTGGCATTATTTTACAGTATAAAGAATACAATTGAACATAGATTAATAAAATCGAAATTATATTTTCTCCAAACATTTTGAGGGAGTGCACACATGGGGCTATTCAGTGTTGAGCAGTTAACAAAGAAACAGGTACTCCTATATGCTTAGTTTAGAGTTATTTATGTAACTTTAGTTGTGATTCAAACGTTGGGCTATATGTTTTGATTTTTAATACAGGCTGCATGATAACACTCTAATGGTGATTTGGAAAAAGTTGCTTGAAAGACATGAGCTCTGCTTTGTTTTTTTGTGTACACACTTCATCAGTCTCTCATTCACAATTTGAAAAGCACTTGATAATTCTTTGAATTTCCTGGCAACATCCCCTTTGTGTGGCTGTGATGGCCTCTTAAAAATATATACCTTTTGCTGCCAATGGCCATTGTGCCCTTGGGCTGTATATAATAATTAATAATCCCGGCTGTGTGCTCTGAGGTACCTCTCACTCACATGACTCTCTGTCACGTGATCGGTTCTTTCTCACAGGCTTCAAGTGAAGACAGAATCCTCTGGGACGCTACTGTGTGCGAACTTATCCGAGGTGCTTATTGAAGATATTGGAAGAACTGTCCAGATTTACTTTTTGTCAGTCATCAAGATGAGTAGGTCTAACGAACAGCAAAAGCACAACCCTATGTCAATCAAGTTGACCTATTTTATTCTTTGTGAAAAAATAAATATTCCGAACATAGTCTGAGACAGTTGTGGGATGCTATATATGTAAGGCTCCGGGTGTCGTGGGTGTGGAGTCAAATGCAGGAGACAGAGAGTGAAATGCTGTGCGTCTTTAATAGCACCAACGCACCACAGGGTGCTCACAATAGTTACGTTCCCAAACACAGGGAATCAAAATGTACAACGGAAAAAATCACGACCAGGCACTAACACGTACCTCTACAACAGAGCCGAAGGTTACACTGAAATAATCCTGCACAACAACCAGGCGGGCCGGCTGTCTAATAAAGACAAACTAATTAAACATAAACAGGTGCTACCAATAAACATACAAGGAGGGGGAGGAAAGACAATCAGTGGCAGCTAATAGGCCGGTGACGACGACCGCTGAGCGCCACCCGCCCGGGAAGGGGAACCACCCTCGGTCGGACTCGTGACAGTACCCCCCACTGACGCGCGGCTCCCGCAGCGCGCCGACACTGGCCTCGAGGTCGCCCTGGAGGACGAGGTGCAGGGCGATCCGGATGGAGGCGATGGAAATCCCTCAACATGGATGGATCCAAGATGTCCCCCACCGGTACCCAGCACCTCTCCTCCGGACCGTACCCCTCCCAGTCCATGAGGTACTGCAGGCCCCTCACCCGGCGTCTTGAGTCCAGAATGGCCCGGATCGTGTACGCCGGGGACCCCTCGATGTCCAGAGGGGGGGAGGAACCTCAGGCACCTCACTGTCCTGTAGGGGACCAGCTACCACCGGCCTGAGGAGAGACACATGAAACGAGGGGTTAATACGATAATAGGAAGGGAGTTGTAATCGATAACACACCTCGTTTATTCTCCTCAGGACTTTAAAGGGCCCTACACACTGCGGACCCAGCTTCCGGCAGGGCAAGCGGAGAGGTAGGTTTCGGGTCGAGATCCAGACCCTGTCCCCCGGTACAAACACGGGGGCCTCACTGCGGTGGCGGTCAGCACTCCTCTTCTGCCGTCCACTCGCTTGTTGTAGAGATTCCTGGATGGCCCTCCAGGTCTCCTTGGAGCGCTGTACCCATTCCTCCACCGCAGGAGCCTCGGTCTGGCTCGGATGCCATGGTGCCAGGACCGGCTGGTACCCCAACACACACTGAAAAGGGGACATGTTAGTAGAGGAGTGGCGTAGTGAGTTCTGAGCCATTTCAGCCCAGGGAATGTATTGTGCCCACTCCCCTGGCCGATCCTGGCAATACGACCGCAGAAACCTACCCACCTCCTGGTTCACTCTCTCCACCTGCCCATCACTCTCGGGGTGATAACCGGAGGTCAGGCTGACAGAGACCCCCAAGCGTTCCATGAACACTCTCCATACCCGAGACGTGAATTGGGGGCCCCGATCAGAAACGATGTCCTCCGGCACCCTGTAGTGCCGAAAGACATGGGTGAATAACGCCTCCGCAGTCTGTAGGGCTGTAGGGATACTGGGCAACGGGAGGAGACGGCAGGACTTAGAGAACCGATCCACAATCACTAGAACCGTGGTGTTGCCCTGAGACGGCGGAAGATCGGTCAGGAAATCTATGGACAGATGTGACCATGGCCGCTGTGGAACGGGGAGGGGTTGTAACTTCCCTCTAGGAAGGTGCCTAGGAGCCTTACTCTGAGCGCACACTGAACAGGAGGAGACATAACCCTTAACGTCCTTAGCCAACGTAGGCCACCAATACCTCCCCTGAAGGCTCCCCACTGTCCTCGTCACCCCAGGGTGACCCGAGGAGGGTAGGACGTGAGCCCACCGAATCAGTTTGTCCCGAACACCAAGCGACACGTACCTTCACCCCGCTGGACACTGAGGAGGCGCGGGTTCGGTCCGTAACGCCCGCTCGATGTCCGAGTCCACCTCCCATACCACTGGTGCTACCAGCTTTGAGGCGGGAAGGATGGTAGTAGGTTCGGTGGACCCATCCTCCGTGTCGTAAATGCGGGACAGTGCGTCAGCCTTTACATTCTGGGAGCCCGGTCTATAAGACAAAGTAAACCGGAACCGGGTGAAGAATATGGCCCACCTTGCCTGACGTGGGTTAAGTCTCCTAGCTGCCCGAATATACTCCAGATTCTGTTGGTCGGTCCAGATGAGAAAGGGGTGCTTAGCCCCCTCAAGCCAGTGTCTCCACACCTTCAGAGCTCTAACCACCGCTAGCAACTCCCGGTCCCCCACATCATAGTTATGGGCACCTTTCATCTAAGCTACTCAATACTGCCCCTGCAGCCAAAAGAAGAAATAAATATAATATGTCTAGCCCAGTGGTCACCAAACTTTTCTGGTTCAAGATCACTTTCGCAGTCAAAAAGCAAGCTGAGATCTACTGCTCAGATAATTTTTTTACATTTACCTCACACATATAGTTTTGTAGGAAAGAGGTTTGTGCAGTAGTCCTAATACATTATCACAGCATATTGGCTATATGATTGTCCTGACAATATTGTTAATCAGACCATATTATATTTCAAAACTCGAGCTTTAAAAACAAAATAGATCAGTTGGTTTAGGACCTGTGAGGCACTGTGGAACATGAATTGAAATAATTAGCTTTTTAATTTTACTGGACTGATGATACCTGCATCTGATTGTCAACGATGTCAAATCACCACGTCTGTGATCTTCAGGTCGAAAAGTCAGAGCTCTAGAAAGATGCCCGAGTTTCCGATTTGGAATTCCGAGTTGGATGACTGTTCAAAATTATTTTTCCCAACCTCCTCTAACGGTCCCTGCTCTCTCCTTCCTTTCCTCCAATTGAGACTGACAAGAGAGAGAGGACACCGTCTTCCACCTGATGGCGAAACTCGAGTCGCAACGCATCTGCATCATGCACAAATTCATGATGTTCCTATAAACAGGAGAAAATTACATATTCCAAAATATTAACGTTGATCTGCTAATAATAATAAAACGCAGGGCTATCGATACTTGGCTACTCATTCATTGCAGCTGCAGCCCGAGCGGAAGTACGGAGAAGCGCGTTTTGTAATAGTGTTGAATAAAAACAGTGACAGTGCTGAATATAAACTTGAACTCACTCATAAAAGCAGCAGCTCTTTGCTGTATTCGTTGACAGTCTCTCTGTGGTTTTAAAAGTTATGAAATCTTACGTAGGCTAATAGCCTATTAAACTTGGCTGTGGCCAGGGTCATGGAAGCTCTGTAGCCACGGTGATTTGAGCTATCCTATTGGGCAGCGCAGTAGGTGCACTTGATTTCGTCATAGATTTGCCCTTCCGCCGGGTAGGCTGAGTTTGTCTCCTGGGAACACTTTTCTTAGCCAGTGCGCAGGACTTTTGAATCAAGTGCACCTAAGGGCAACAGCTCAACACAATTTTAAAAATGGAGCGCAAGCCTTTATCGGTCGTTGGCCTTTCTACAGAAATATTTGGTGATCGACCAGGAATGCCTCGACCGGTTGACGATCACTGGTCTAGCTTATAGAAAGCTGATGGGATCCTCCTATTTTTATTAGGGGCCATCACTCTGTTTTTATCACGCAATTGCATTGCCTATAGAAATGTTGCGCAACATGAGCTCATGGGTTCTCATGAAGTGTTTGATTCCCTCTAATCACTGCTTTCAGAGTAATTAGAGGGACAATATAGTACTGATTACCAGGCAGTTAGCAAGTTTGGTAAGCTACTAATGACTATTTCAAGACTAAAGGTTGGCTTATACTACGGTGTGTTTGTAAATTGAATCTGGAGTGCCAGAGTGTGCTCTGGGCGTTCTTAAACTCTAGAGCGGTGTTAGATTGGCCATTTGTAAATTCTGAGTGTTTCGCTCTCAGAGCGTTCAGATCGCACACTGGATGCTCTGGACGAAAAGTAGGGTTGATCCGAGTGTTCTGACCTAACAACAGCAGTCAAGCACCCAAGCTAACTGGCTAACATTTGCTAGCTTGCCAGCTACTTCCAAACACAAATGAGAGAACAGCTCACTCTGACCATTTTATTTGCCCTAACAGAACTGGTTAGGCTGTTTTTAGAGCTTTGTTGACTGCAACTGTGCTGCTGGCAAAAATTATATTATACTTTTATTTCAATGTTTACTGACACTGGTCATATTCAACGGGTGTAAATTTGTCAGTTATCCTGCGCTATGACACACTCAGAAGAGAGTGCTCTGAAATCGGAGTAGATAGCCAGAGTGAATTTACCAGCTACGTCTATGAACAGTTGTCACAGTGACATCATAAACAATCTATTGAACTAGTTACTAACATAGCGGAGTCTTTTGTTTAGACATGTAGCTAGCTAGCTAAACAATTAACCAAAATCCCCAATTTATAAAGTTACAACCCAGGTTCAATGTTAGCTAGCTATCATTAGTCTATAACTAGCAATGCAAATGACTCTGACATATGAATAATATTACCACACAGATCATACACATTAACATTAGCTAGCTAGCAGCCAGCTAATGTTAGCTAGCTACTTAACAGTACACTTTAACTTTCAGTACACTTTAACAGTACACTTTAACTTTCTGACAAAATTAGAAATGTGTAATATCTGAAAATGTAGCTAGCTAGACTCTTACCTCTATGCATGGTTGGACGCTTCTCCCTCTATTTCACGGATGCCATGGTTGCCCTTGGTTTGAAGATGTCATCCAGAGACAGGTGTTTTATACAATAGCCTTCTGTGTGTTCCCTTTTCATTCTTTTTTTCTCCTTAGCTATCATTCTCTAATACTACTGATTTCAAAACTCGGTCCTCCAGAAAGTGGAGATCAAGACTTATGCAGTTCTACTACGTGATATCTTTAAAAAAAAAAGCTGTGTTAGAAAGGATTGTCAACTCATATTATAGACAGAAGCGTGCTACATGGCCGACCAATCCAAACTCATCTCTTGGCATGTCCAGCCAATTCATTATCTCAGCCAATCATGGCGGGAAGGTTGCTCACTTGTTCTGAAGCTAAACCAACTAGGCTCGTAATTTAACAATCGTATTTGTATTTACAGATGGCATTCAAGTTTGTTATTAAGGCTCATGAAAGTTCACATGTTCCAGAAGGCATTTCTGCCCCCCAAAAAACACATTAAGATTTGTATTTAATTTTTGTTTACGTTCAAATGGTTTCCTGAAACTAGTCACATATGGTCAACGTAATGGCCTTGTGTGTACCTACTGTAGGATTCCCCTTGAAGCCTACCACTGACTATGTACAGACCCAGCGCGACAGAGCTGCAGAAGTTGTGAACCATTTTTGTTGGTTGTTTTGTCAGAGTTGTGTCTAGCAGGGAATATTGGGGAGGGAATATTGTCACCTCCAGGAAAGGGTTTGTCCCTCTTTGTGCTGAAGGTGTCAGGTTCTTGTCCAGTTCTGGCGATTAGGTCTCCACATGTCACTGGGCCTGGAAATTATTGTTCTCCCCCTCTAAGATGGAGAAGCTGTCTTCATTAGAAGGATTCTAATGGGGGAATATAGGTAGCACACAGGAATACATTTTTCTTTGTTGAGATTATTTCCTTATTAATTTCTAGCCAGGTGTGAAATGCTCCTGTTTTGATCAATTTAATTGTGTGGGCTAGGTCTGCTCCCTCTCTGTCTGTCCCTCTTTCATCCCCTCTCTCTCATCCTCTCTCTCTCTCTCACGCTCCCTCCATCCCCTCTCTCTCTCTTTCTCTCTCCATCATCCCTCTCTACCTCTCTCCACCCCCCTTCTCTCTGTCTTTATCTCCATCCCCTTTCTTTCTCTCTCTCTCCATCCCCTCTCTCCATCTCTCTCCATCCCCTCTCTCCCTTCTCTCTCACTCTCTCTCCATCGACTCTCTCTCCCTCTCTCCATCCCCTTTCTTTCCCTCTCTCTCCATCCCCTCTCTCCCTCTCTCTCCATCCCCTCTCTCCATCCTCTCTCTCTCACTCTCTCTCCATCGACTCTCTCTCCCTCTCTCCATCCCTCTCTCTCTGACTCTCTCAATTCAATTCAAGAGGCTTTATTGGCATGGGAAACATGTGTTAACATTGCCAAAGCAAGTGAGGTAGATAATATACAACAGTGATATAAACAATAAAAATGAAAAGTAAACATTACACATACATACGTTTCAAAACAATAAAGACATTACAAATGTCATATATATATATATATATATATATATATATATATATATATACAGTGTTGTAACAATGTACAAATGGTTAAAGTACACAAGGAAAAATAAATAAGCATAAATATGGGTTGTATTTACAATGGTGTTTGTTCTTCACTGGTTGCCCTTTTCTTGTGGCAACAGGTCACAAATCTTCCTACCACCCAGTAGATATGGGAGTTTATCAAAATTTGATTTGTTTTCGAATTCTTTGTGGATCTGGGTAATCTGAGGGAAATATGTATCTCTAATATGGTCATACATTGAGCAGGAGATTAGGAAGTGCATCTCAGTTTCCACCTCATTTTGTGGGCAGTGAGCACATAGCCTGTCTTCTCTTGAGACCATGTCTGCCTACGGCGGCCTTTCTCAATTGCAAGGCTATAATCACTGAGTCTGTACATAGTCAAAGCTTTCCTTAAGTTTGGGTCAGTCACCGTGGTCAGGTATTCAATGTGTTGTTTGTCCCATTTTGTTAAGTCTTGGTTGGTGAGCGGACCCCAGACCTCACAACCATAAAGGGCAATGGGCTCTATGAATGATTGAAGTATTTTTAGCCATATTCTAATTGGTATGTTGAATTATATGTTCCTTTTGATGGCATAGAATGCCCTTCTTGCCTTGTCTCTCAGATCGTTCACAGCTTTGTGGAAGTTACCTGTGGTACTGATGTTCAGGCTGAGGTATGTATAGCTTTTTGTGTGCTGTAGGGCAACGGTGTCTAGATGGAATTTATATATTTTTTTGGAACACCATTATTTTGGTCTTACTAAGATTCACTGTCAGAGCCCAGGTCTGGCAGAATCTGTGCAGAATATCTAGGTGCTGCTGTAGGCCCTCCTTGGTTGGTGACAGAAGCACCAGATCATCAGCAAACAGTAGACATTTGACTTCAGATTCTAGTAGGGTGAGGCCGGGTGCTGCAGACATTTCTAGTGACCGCGCCAGTTCGTTGATCTATATGTTGAAGAGGGTGGGGCTTAATCTGCATCCCTGTCTCACCCCACGGCCCTGTGTGAAGAAATGTGTGTGTTTTTTTTTTCAATTTTAACCGCACACTTGTTGTTTGTGTACATGGATTTTATAATGTCGTATGTTTTACCCCCATCACCACTTTCCATCAGTTTGTATAGCAGACCCTCATGCCAAATTGAGTCAAAGGCTTTTTTGAAATCAACAAAGCATGAGAAGACTTTGCCTTTGTTTTGGTTTGTTTGGTTGTCAATTAGGGTGTGCAGGGTGAATAGATGGTCTGTTGTATGGTAATTTGGTAAAAAGCCAATTTGACATTTGATCAGTACATTGTTTTCATTGAGGAAATGTACAAGTCTGCTGTTAATGATGGTGCAGAGGATTTTCCCAAGGTTGCTGTTGACGCATATCCCACGGTAGTTATTGGGGTCAAATTTGTCTCCACTTTTGTGGATTGGGGTGATCAGTCCTTGGTTCTAAATATTGGGGAAGATGCCAGAGCTGAGGATGATGTTAAAGAGTTTTAGTTTAGCCAATTGGAATTTGTTGTCTGTATATTTGATCATTTCATTGAGGATACCATCAACACCACGTTTTGGGGTTGGAGGGTTTTTATTTTGTCCTGTAGCTCATTCAAGGTAATTGGAGAATCCAGGGGGAGAATCCAAGATTTGTATTTGATCATGTATATGTTTTTGCTCTTTATTCTTTATTATAGAGCAAAAAAGATTGGAGAAGTGGTTGACCCATACATCTCCATTTTGGATAGATCATTCTTCGTGTTGTTGTTTGTTTAGTGTTTTCCAATTTTCCCAGAAGTGGTTAGAGGCTATGGATTCTTCAATTACGTTGAGCTGATTTCTGACGTGCTGTTCCTTCTTTTTCCGTAGTGCATTTCTGTATTGTTTTAGTGATTCACCATAGTGAAGGCGTAGACTCAGGTTTTCCGGGTCTCTTTGTTTTTGGTTGGACAGGTTTCTCAATTTTTTTCTTAGATTTTTGCATTCTTCATCAAACCATTTATCATTGTTTTTCATTTTCTTCGGTTTTCTATTTGAGATTTTTAGATTTGATAGGGAAGCTGAGAGGTCAAATATACTCCCAAGTTTACACCTTCACTATTACAGTAGAACATTTTACCCAGGAAATTGTCTAAAAGGGATTGAATTTGTTGTTCCCTAATTGTTTTTTGGTAGGTTTCCAAACTGCATTGTTTCCATCTATAACATTTCTTTATGTTACTCAGGTCCTTTGGCTTTGATGCCTCATGATTGAGTATTTCTCTGTTCAAGTAGTCTGCGATTTTGCTGTGGTCTGATAGGGGTGTCAGTGGGCTGACTGTGAACGCTCTGAGAGACTCTGGGTTGAGGTCAGTGATAAAGTAGTCTACAGTACTACTGCCAAGAGATGAGCTATAGGTGTACCTACCATAGGAGTCCCCTCGAAGCCTACCATTGACTATGTACATACCCAGCGTGCGACAGAGCTGCAGGAGTGGTGACCTGTTTTTGTTGGTTATGTTGTCATAGTTGTGCCTAGGGGGGCATATGGGGGAGGGAATGCTGTCACCTCCAGGCAGGTGTTTGTCCCCCTGTGTGCTGAGGGTGTCAGGTTCTTGTCCAGTTCTGGCACTTAGGTCGCCACAGACTAGTACATGTCCCTGGGCCTGAAATTGATTGATTTCCCCCTCCAGGATGGAGAAACTGTCCTCAATAAAGTATGGGGATTCTAGTGGGGGGGGTATAGGTAGCACACAGGAGGACATTTTTCTCTGTTAAGATCATTTCCTTTTGAATTTCTAGCCAAATGTAAAATGTTCCTGTTTTGATTAATTTAATGGAGTGAGTTAGGTCTGCTCTATACCAAATTATAATACACCCTGAGTCCCTTCCCTGTTTCACAACTGGTTGTTTGGTGGATGGGACTACCAGGTCTCTGTAACCTAGAGGGCAACCAGTGGGTCCGTCTCCTCTATACCAGTTTTCTTGCAGGATGACAATGTCTGTATTGACGATTTATTTGATGAAGTACAGGTTCCTGCTCTTTAGGCCAAAGGCAGATGACCTCAGGCCTTGGATATTCCAGGATGATCTGAGGGGGCCTAAATGGGGTGTGGGCATGGTTGATGTGGTGGGGTGTTGATTGGTTGAGGTGGGAGTGTGGATGTGGCTGGTGGGGCTGTGGTCTGGATGTAATTCCTCTTGGCGTGGGTCCTCTATGTGTAGGTACAGGGGGGTCCCGCAGGTCTGGGAGAGTGTCTCACTGGTCTGGGTGGGGTGTCTAATGATCTGTTGCTCCTGTGTGAAGTGTTGGGGTTACGTTTGAGAGCGATGTCCTTTAGAGTCCGGACAAAGGTGGGCACTGCTGCCTTGTAGAGGTGGACCTGGTCATAGAGGCTGTTCAAGTATAGGGTGGAGAGGTGGGCACTGCTGCCTTGTAGAGGTGGACCTGGTCATAGAGGCTGTTCAATTCCAGGGTGGAGAGGTGGGCACTGCTGCCTTGTAGAGGTGGACCTGGTCATAGAGGCTGTTCAAGTATAGGGTGGAGAGGTGGGCACTGCTGCCTTGTAGAGGTGGACCTGGTCATAGAGGCTGTTCAATTCCAGGGTGGAGTGGTGGGCCAGGAAAGGATTTGGTTTTGAGGCACAGTCACGGGAAATACTTGAGTTTACCTGCTGTATTGTGGCAGGGTGGAAGTCTTTTCGTGGTAGCAGGGTGGAGATCACCACTTGTGCGTTGGGGAAAGTAGAAGAAGCTTTTTCAATCACTTGTTTCAGTGCTGTGGCCACCCTTTCCTGCTCTGCTCTCAGGTCGTTTGTGCCTGTGTGTATTATTATGTGTCTAGGTGAACCTAGTTGGTCCTCAGACAGAAGGTCTAGTGCGCGCTGGGTGTTTGGACACCAGAGTTTAGACACACTGCGTTTGGGAGAAAAAAAAAATATTGTATATATTTCCCATTTGAGTCCTTATGGAGATTAATCTATGTCTTGTGTATGTCCTCAGTGTGTGTGTGTGTGGGGGGGGTTGTCAGGGTGGCTGACAGGGGCTGACAGGGGGGTGTTCAGAGGGGGTGAGAGCCGCTAGGCTTGTGGTTCTTCATTTGTCTGTTCTGCTGTGATGTCGACGCTATGGTCAAGGGTCTGGTTTGGACTGTTCTGCTGTGGTGTCGACGCTATGGTCAGGGTCTGGTGTGGACTGTTCTGCTGGGATGCCGAGACTTTTGTCAGGTGCTGAGGTGGGCTGTTCTGCTGGCTTCTCTGCCGGGGTGGCCACCTCTCTGATTGGTTGTTGTCTGTCACACACCATCCCCCTCACCCTCTCCTCCATCCCCCTCACCCTCTCCTCCATCCCCCTCAACCTCTCCTCCAGCATTCTGATCCTCTCCTCTAGTGCTCTGTTCTTCTCCTGCTCCTGCTCTTTCTCCTGTTGAAGTTGTCTCACCACTGTCCAGAGTGCAGATATGTCTCTCTCCACCTCCAGCTCTCCAGGTCTGGTTAAAGGGTGTTGTTGTACTGGACTGTTGTCTGGGTCTGTGCTGACTGAAGTGTAATCACCTGCTGTTCCAGTTCCACCTGCCTTACCTCCAGCTGGGTAAATGTATCCTTCATTTCAATGAGAGGGTAGTACTCTGTGCTGGGAGGTTGACTTTCCGCTGGGGGTGTCTCGTCTGTGGGGTTATATAATGAAGAGGTCTGGTCTGACCAGCTCGGGGTGGGGGTGTCTTTTTCAAGGGAGAGCTTCTCCTGCTGGGCTGATTCTTTAATTTGGTGAAACTCCAGCTGAAACTGTTTGGGGTTGCCCTGTACCATTACAGTTCCAGACTTATAGAGATTTACAGTGGGGCAAAAAAGTATTTTGTCAGCCACCAATTGTGCAAGTTCTCCCACTTAAAAAGATGAGAGAGGCCTGTAGTATTCATCATAGGTACACTTCAACTATGACAAACTAAATGAGAAAAAAAATCCAGAAAATCACATTGTAGGATTTTTAATTAATTTATTTGCAAATGATGGTGTAAAATAAGTATTTGGTCAATAACAAAAGTTTATCTCAATACTTTGTTATATACCCTTTGTTGGCAATGACAGAGGTCAAACGTTTTCTGTAAGTCTTCACAAGGTTTTCACACACTGTTGCTGGTATTTTGGCCCGTTCCTCCATGCAGATCTCCTCAGTGATGTTTTGGGGCTGTTGCTGGGCAACACGGACTTTCAACTCCCTCCAAAGATTTTCTATGGGGTTGAGATCTGGAGACTGGCTAGGCCACTCCAGGACCTTGAAATGCTTCTTACGAAGCCACTCCTTCGTTGCCTGGGCGGTGTGTTTGGGATCATGCTGAAAGACCCAGCCATGTTTCATCTTCAATGCCCTTGCTGATAGAAGGAGGTTTTCACTCAAAATCTCACGATACATGGGCCCATTCATTCTTTCCTTTACACGGATCAGTCGTCCTGGTCCCTTTGCAGAAAAACAGCCCCAAAGCATGATGTTTCCACCCCCATGCTGCACAGTAGGTATGGTGTTCTTTGGATCCAACTCAGCATTCTTTGTCCTCCAAACACGACGAGTTGAGTTTTACCAAAAAGTTATATTTTAGGTTTCATCTGACCATATGACATTCTCCCAATCTTCTTCTGGATCATCCAAATGCTCTCTAGCAAACTTCAGACGGGCCTGGACATGTACTGGCTTAAGCAGGGGGACACGTCTGGCACTGCAGGATTTGAGTCCCTGGCGGTGTAATGTGTTACTGATGGTAGGCTTTGTTACTTTGGTCCCAGCTCTCTGCAGGTCATTCACTAGGTCCCCCCGTGTGGTTCTGGGATTTTTGCTCACCATTCTTGTGATCATTTTGACCCCACGGGGTGAGATCTTGCGTGGAGCCCCAGATCGAGGGAGATTATCAGTGGTCTTGTATGTCTTCCATTTCCTAATAATTGCTACCACAGTTGATTTCTTCAAACCAAGCTGCTTACCTATTGCAGATTCAGTCTTCCCAGCCTGGTGCAGGTCTACAATTTTGTTTCTGGTGTCCTTTGACAGTTCTTTGGTCTTGGCCATAGTGGAGTTTGGAGTGTGACTGTTTGAGGTTGTGGACAGGTGTCTTTTATACTGATAACAAGTTCAACAGGTGCCATTAATACAGGTAACGAGTGGAGGACAGAGGAGCCTCTTAAAGAAGAAGTTACAGGTCTGTGAGAGCTAGAAATCTTGCTTGTTTGTAGATGTCCAAATACTTATTTTCCACCATAATTTGCAAATAAATTCATTAAAAATCCTATATTTTCTGGATTTTTTTTTCTCATTTTGTCTGTCATATTTGAAGTGTACCTATGATGAAAATTACAGGCCTCTTTCATCTTTTTAAGTGGGAGAACTTGCACAATTGGTGGCTGATTTAAAAACTTTTTGCCCCACTGTATATTAGCTGACTCAGAGTCCTCATTGTCAAGTATCGTGAGTTTCCACCCCTCATTAACACCCCCTCTCTTAACAATGGGGTAGTGTGCCAATATAGCACTGTGCCATGCCAGGGGATGTTTTGTGTGGAAGATAAGGTTGCTGATGTTCCCATTCTTGTAATAGTCAGAAAAAGAGTCTCTTAATTTTCCAAAAGCAGCTTCATTTTGTAATCTTTTCTTGCCTTATCATTCTTTACATGCACAGGGTACGGTATTTTAATTACCTCTGAACAGCTGGAGGCAGCTTCTAAGGCCTCTCCATTTGGTTGGAGTAGACTGTTCCACTCTCCTGCTATTGTTGGGCTAAAAGGGCTTTGACACCTCTCACTTGACACGTCAGTGCTAATTAAAGTTGTATCAAGCTTGGCAGCATTAATTTAGCATTCAGTCCTTATAAAGTAATGTAATGCATTTTTGTTCTTGGCTTTTGGAAGTAAAATTTTGCTTCATCCTTGGTAGTTGTAAACCTTCCAGGTTATTCCGTAATTCCGTCCAAAATCAGGTTGTAGGTTTTGAGTTTTGATTTGAAGTGAAGGTTATGTTGTAGAGGGTAGCATCCATATGTTCCTGACAAAAAAATCCAAGTTTATCTAACTCTAAATCTATCTTTTTTTAAAGAAAATGCTGAAAAATGCAGGAGCTCATCTGATCATGACCTGCTATCTATCTCTCTCCATCCCCTCTCTCTCCCGCTCTCTCTCCATCCCCTCTCTATCTGACTCTCTCTCCATCCCCTCTCGTTCTCCGTCTCTCTCCATCCCCTCTCACTCCCTCTCTCTCAATCCCCTTTCTCTCTGTCTCTCTCTCCATCCCTCCCATCTCTCTCTCTCTCCATCCCCCCTCTCTCTCTCTCTCTCTCTCTCTCTCTCTCTCTCTCTCTCTCCACCTCTCTCCACCCCCTCTCTCCACCCCCCTCTCTCTGTCTCTATCTCCATCCCCTTTCTGTCCCTGTCTCTCTCCATCCCCTCTCCCCCTCTGTCGCATCCTCTCTCTCTCCCCATCCCCTCTCTCTCTCTGACTCTCTCTCCACCCCCTCTCTATCCCTCTTTTTATCCCTCTCTCTCCACCCCCTCTCTCTCCCTCTCTCTCGCCATCCCCTATCTCTCCCTCTCTCAATCCCCTCTCTCTCTGTCTCTCTCTCATCCCATCTCGCGCCCTCTCTCTCTCCATCCCCTCTTTCTCTCCTTCTCTCTCCATCCACTCTCTCTCCCTCTTTCTCTCTCATCCCCTCTCGCTCCTTCTCTCTCAAACCCCTCTCTCTGTATCACTCTCATCCCTTCTCTCTGTCTCTCTCTCTCATCACCTCTCGCTCCCTCTCTCTCAAACCCCTCTCTCTGTATCACTCTCATCCCTTCTCTCTGTCTCTCTCATCGGTGGCAGGGTAGCCTAGTGGTTAGAGCGTTGGACTAGTAACCGAAGGGATGCAAGTTCAAATCCCCGAGCTGACAAGGTACAAATCTGTCGTTCTGCCCCTGAACAGGCAGTTAACCCACTGTTCCTAGGCCGTCATTGAAAATAAGAATTTGTTCTTAACTGACTTGCCTAGTTAAATAAAGGTTAAAAAAAATATTAAATCCCCTCTCGCTCCCTCTCTCTCCATCCCCTCTCCCTGTATCACTCTCATCCCCTCTCTCTCTCCATGCCTCTGTCTTCCATCCTTTTGCTCTCTCTCTCTCTGTGATATGGTTAGTCAGACCTGGAGGAAGCACTAATTAGTGTGGTTGGATTGTTGATGAGGTGCGTGTGTCACCGTCCACCAATAGGACACCAGCCGTGCTCTCAACCGTCAGAGAGAAGACATCTGCTCCACCATCTGACTGCAGCTTTCCTCCCGCAGACTTGGAGTGTTGTTGGTGGTGGTAGTGTATGTGTTGTGTGTGCTTATTATGTGTAGGGTAGGTTGAGTCAGTGTGTCTAGTTGGAGGGGGTGGACATAGAAAGAGAGAGAGAAACAGAGAGCGAGAAACAGAGAGAGAGAAAGAGAGAGAGAAACAGAGAGAGAGAAACAGAGAGAGAGAAACAGAGAGAGAGAAACAGAGAGAGAAACGGAAAGAGAGAAAGAGAGAGAGAAAGAGAGAGAGAGAAACAGAGAGCGAGAAACAGAGAGGGAAACAGAGAGAGAGAAACAGAAAGAGAAACAGAGAGAGAGAAACAGAGAGCGAGAAACAGAGAGATAGAGAAAGAGAGAGCAAGAAACAGAGAGAGAAACAGAGAGAGAGAGTGGGAGAGAAACAGAGAGAGAGCGCAGGAGAGAGAGAAACAGAAAGAGAGAGACAGAGAGAGAAACAGAGAGAGAGAGACAGAAAGAGCGAGTGAGAGAGCACCAAACACCAAATTGAGGCTGCATGCAGATTTCTGCAAAAGAGTAAATCACCAAATAATGCATGCAGATTAGAATTAGGATTATACCTGCTAATTATGAAAATCCAGAAAAGAGACATTCAATTCTACAACCACCAAAAAGGAAGTGATTCCCAAATCTTCCATAACAAAGCCATCACCTACAGAGAGATGAACCCGGAGAAGAGCCCCCTAAGCAAGCTGGTCCTGGGACTCTGTTCACAAACACAAACAGACAACCACAGAGCCCCAGGACAGCAGCACAATTAGACCCAACCAAGTCATGAGAAAACAAAAAGATAATTACTTGACACATTGGAAATAAAAAATGTTTAAACAAAGCAAACTAGAATGTTATTTGTCCCTAAACAGAGGGTACACAGTGGCAGAAAAGCTGACCACTGTGACTGACCCAAACTTAAGAAAAGCTTTGACTATGTACAGACTCAGTGAGCATAGCCTTGCTATTGAGAAAGGCCGCCGTAGGCAGACCTGGCTCTGAAGAGAAGACAGGCTATGTGCTCACTGCCCACAAAATTAGGTGGAGACTGAGCTGCACTTCCTAACCTCCTGTCAAATGTAATGACCATATTAGAGACACATATTTCCTTCAGATTACACAGATCCACATAGAATTTAAAACAAACCCAATTTTGATAAACTCCCATATCTACTGGGTGAAATACCACAGTGTGACATCACAGCAGCAAGATTTGTGTTTATTTTTTTTCTCACTTTTGTACTTTGAAATATTTGCACATAATATGACATTTGAAATGTCTTTTATTCTTTTTGAACTTTTCTGAGTGTAATATATACTGTTAATTTAGTTGTTTATTTCACCTTTGATCGTTATCTAGTTCACTTCATTTTGCAACTTTAACATATGTTTCCCATGCCAATATAGCCCTTAAATTGAAATGGAATTGAGCGCGAGAGAGAGCTTAGAGCGAGAGAGAGAGAGAGGTAGAGAGAAATAGATAAACAGAGAGAGACATAGTAATAGAGAGAGAGATAAACAGAGTGAGTGAGAGTAGGAAAGATATGTTTCCCATGCCAATAAAGCCCTTAAATTGAATTGAATTGAGATAAACAGAGAGAGAGAGAGCGAGAGTGTGGGAGATATGAATCCTGAGAGACAAAGCAAGAAGAGCATTCTATGCCATTAAAAGGAACATTAAAATCGAAATTCCAATTTGAATCTGGCTCAACATTTTCCAATCAGTTATAGATCCAATTGCTCTTTATGGCAGCGAAGTATGGGGTCCACTCTCTAACAATAAATTTACCAAATGGGACAAACATCCAATCAAAATACTGCTTGTAGAGTTTTGCAAGACTGTATTGCAAATGCAAAGAAAAACTCCAAATAAGTCATGTAGAGCAGAATTGGGACTTATTCTAATAGAAAAAAGACCCATCAAATTTTACAACCTTCTAAAAACAAGTGACCCCAAAACATTCCATCACACTGCTTTACAATGTCAATATATTAAACAAGAGATGAGTCTCCTCAGCCAGCTGGTTCTGAGGCTCAATTAACTAAACCAAACGAACCCCACAGAGCCTCAGAACAGCACTCAGAAAATCTGGCCCAACCAAATCATCACAAAGCATAAATGAAAATATATTAACTATTGGAAAGACACAACAACAAATCTAAGTAAACTTCAATGCTATTTGTCTCTAAACAGACAGCACATGGTGGCAGACTATCTGACCACTGTGACTGATAGAGAGCTGAGGAAAACACTGACTAGGTACAGACTCAGTATGCACAGTCTGGCTATAGAGACCAGTTGTCACAGACAAACCTGGCTGCCCAGAGAGGACAGGCTGTGCTCACTCTGCTCCAGGGGAGAGGTAGAGACAGAGCTATATTTCCTATTACACTGTGACAAATACTCAGACCTAAGAGAATATTTCTTTCCCAAAATTATAATTCAATACAAAGAATTTGAAACTATAAAATATCAAATCAAATATTTATTGGGTGAAAATCCCAAATGTGCAGTTTTGGCATCCAAATATGTGTCCTCCTGCCACAAGCTGAGGGACAGCCAGTGAAAAGTGCAATGTAATGTCAATAAGATTTCCCATTTAGTTTTGTTTTGTCTTTCATACCATGTCATGTGTCTTCTCAGTCACGTTGGTCTACTACTATTGCGTTAATGTATTATTGTTCTCATTAATATTTTGTATTTATTTATTTATTTCACCTTTATTTAACCAGGTAGGCAAGTTGAGAACAAGTTCTCATTTACAACTGCGACCTGGCCAAGATAAAGCAAAGCAGTTCGACAGATACAACGACACAGAGTTACACATGGAGTAAAACAAACATACAGTCAATAATACAGTATAAACAAGTCTGTATACGATGTGAGCAAATGAGGTGAGAAGGGAGGTAAAGGCAAAAAAGGCCATGGTGGCAAAGTAAATACAATATAGCAAGTAAAACACTGGAATGGTAGATTTGCAATGGAAGAATGTGCAAAGTAGAAATAAAAATAATGGGGTGCAAAGGAGCAAAATAAATAAATGAATTAAATACAGTAGGGAAAGAGGTAGTTGTTTGGGCTAAATTATAGGTGGGCTATGTACAGGTGCAATAATCTGTGAGCTGCTCTGACAGTTGGTGCTTAAAGCTAGTGAGGGAGATAAGTGTTTCCAGTTTCAGAGATTTTTGTAGTTGTAGTTGCTGTTAATGATAATCCCATTTCCACTACTACTATTATTATTGTTGATGGTCCGAACATTTTGTGTTAGGTATACTTTGACAATGTAAGTCATTTAACTTGCCATGTCAATAAAGACTATTGAATTTAATTTAATTTAATTGAGTGGGAGAGAAACAGAGCGAGAGAGAGAAACAGAGAGAGAGAAACAGAGAGAGTGAGAGAGTAACAGAGAGAGAGAGAAACAGAGAGAGAGAGAAACAGAGAGAGAGAGAAACAGAGAGAGAGAGAAACAGAGAGAGAGAGAAACAGAGAGAGAGAGAGAAACAGAGAGAGAGAGAGAAACAGAGAGAGAGAAACAGAGAGAGAGAGAGAAACAGAGAGAGAGAGAGAAACAGAGAGAGAGAGAGAAACAGAGAGAGAGAGAGAAACAGAGAAACAGAGAGAGAGAGAGAAACAGAGCGAGAGAGAGAAACAGAGAGAGAGGGAGAAAGAGCGAGAGAGAGAAACAGAGAGAGAGAAACAGAGAGAGTGAGAGAGAAACAGAGAGAGAGAGAAACAGAAAGAGTGAGAGAGTAACAGAGAGAGAGAGAAACAGAGAGAGAGAGAGAGTAACAGAGAGAGAGAGAAACAGAGAGAGAGAGAGAAACAGAGAGAGAGAGAAACAGAGAGAGAGAGAGAAACAGAGAGAGAGAAACAGAGAGAGAGAGAGAAACAGAGAGAGAGAAACAGAGAGAGAGAGAAACAGAGAGAGAGAGAAACAGAGAGAGAGAGAAACAGAGAGAGAGAGAGAAACAGAGAGAGAGAAACAGAGAGAGAGAGAAACAGAGAGAGAGAGAAACAGAGAGAGAGAGAAACAGAGAGAGAGAGAGAAACAGAGAGAGAGAGAAACAGAGAGAGAGAGAGAAACAGAGAGAGAGAGAGAAACAGAGAGAGAGAGAGAGAGAGAAACAGAGAGAGAGAAACAGAGAGAGAGAGAGAGAAACAGAGAGAGAGAGAAACAGAGAGAGTGAGAGAGAAACAGAGAGAGAGAGAAACAGAGAGAGAGAGAGAAACAGAGAGAGAGAGAAACAGAGAGAGAGAGAGAAACAGAGAGAGAGAGAAACAGAGAGAGAGAGAGAAACAGAGAGAGAGAAACAGAGAGAGAGAAACAGAGAGAGAGAGAAACAGAGAGAGAGAGAAACAGAGAGAGAGAGAGAAACAGAGAGAGAGAAACAGAGAGAGAGAGAGAAACAGAGAGAGAGAGAGAAACAGAGAGAGAGAGAAACAGAGAGAGAGAGAGAAACAGAGAGAGAGAGAGAAACAGAGAGAGAGAAACAGAGAGAGAAACAGAGAGAGAGAGTAAAAGAGAGAGAGAGAAACAGAGAGAGAGAGAAACAGAGAGAGAGAGAGAAACAGAGAGAGAGAGAAACAGAGAGAGAGAGAGAGAAACAGAGAGAGAGAGAGAGAAACAGAGAGAGAGAGAAACAGAGAGAGAGAGAAACAGAGAGAGAAAATGAGAGAGAAACAGAGAGAGGGAGAGGATAAAGCCCTTGAATTGACTTGAATTAAATTGAGAGAAACAGAGAGAGGAAGAAACAGAGAGAGAAACAGGGAGAGAGGGAGAAACAGAGAGAGAAACAGAGAGAGAGAAACAGAGAGAGAGAGAGAAACAGAGAGAGAGAGAGAAACAGAGAGAGAGAGAAACAGAGAGAGAGGGAGAAACAGAGAGAGAAACAAAGAGAGAGAGAGAGAAACAGAGAGAGAGAGAGAAACAGAGAGAGAGAGAGAAACAGAGAGAGAGAGAAACAGAGACAGAGAGAGAGAAACAGAGAGAGAGAGAGAAACAGAGAGAGAGAGAGAAACAGAGAGAGAGAAACAGAG